>NC_040018.1:7648655-7693539 GCF_000972845.2 Larimichthys crocea
AAATCCGTTTTATTTTTTCACTGATCGTTCTCTCCCCTCTCCACTCTAGCGATGACATCACTCACTCTAGCTCTGGAAAGTTCTCGCAATACACACCCATTCATTTTTTGGCTTCGTTTTTCTGGATTTTTGGCAAAACCGTTTGCCAAAACTCTTAGAAAAGTCATAGCAATCGATTCCCAGCCGAGCCGCACGTTTTGATAATAATAAGTTGAAGAATAAGGGCGGTGGATAACATATGTGCTTTCAGGCACACTCAATAACTGATCGTTCATTCCACTGTAAGACACAGAAAACACTACTGTGACTTTCTATCTTCGTCAAAGTGCCAATAAAGGAGGATATTAATATTTTATTTTCACAGCAGATGACTTGAAAGGAGACAATAATGGTACACAGTGAAAACATGTAGGCTAAAGTCTAACATGCAGTAGTATATACTCCTCCTGCCTGGTCTTGATGAGTTGATTTGGGTGAATAAATCTAAAACTGAAATAAGTTCAATAGAGACAAACAGACATATATTCTACAACAGAACTTGTTTTTATGAGCTACATTTGTATTTGACTGTGCTGTGTTCAACCTGGACATGACACAGGTCTTCTGGTCCTACAGGTCCACACAGGGGCCTCAGTGTTCAACACTGTGGCAGCTCTAAGCTCAGGGTTCAGTTCCAGGCGTTGACCCCGTGTTGCTGTAAAGGACTACACATGTGCTCGCTGTGCCGGCCTGGGTTTACTCCCACCGTGTTGGTTTTCTCCTCTCGGATTTGAAACAACAGAAAATAGAAATGAATTGATTTAGTGTGTTCTCAATAATCAGGAGCAGTGACACAATCCACAGCAAACACGACAACAGTAGTTACAGAATATGACCAGCAGGTGTCGCACAGTGTCAGAGAGAGAAATGTGGATCAGAACGGTAAGAGTACATATATTGTATAGGATGTTAAGTGAATATTTGTCTCTCACATACTGTATGATTTTTAAAACAAATTAGAACCCCCCTACAGATCATCAAGGCCAAAAGTGTGATTCAGTTTTATTTTATTATTTCTGCATGTTTTAGTGTATTTACCTTGTTTCTTTGTTTCTACTTAAAGAACATAATAAAACATTTTCTTACAAAAAAAAGTCCAAGGCAGTTATTAATGTTGCCAGCATGATAGTGTAATGTTGTGTTTAACTATGTTGCTCACGATGACCCTCTCATCCCCTGAAGAACCCTGGTGGGTGAGGAAACGACCAGCAGGACTGATGTCTTTTAGCAAAGCTTCTCTACTATGCTTTTGAGCAAACAATGTGTGGGTAGTCTGTACTGTGTTTAATAAAGGCATCCTCTGGTGGGCAGGCTGGGCCATATACAGGAAAGACATGGAGATCATGCCAGCTTCCTGTAAGCAAGATCAGGGCAATACAGTCCTTAAACTGTATTACTTGTTGCATCACCACAGATCATCTGAAAAAGGTTTGACAATATAGTGGCCCCCCATAGACCTAGAAACGGCCCTGGCTGGAGGTCGGAAGAAGAGAGACCAGTGATTTTAGACACTCTGTGTGTGTGTGTGTGTGTGTGTGTGTGTGTATGTGTGCGTGTGTGTGTACAGATAGTGGCTTCTTACCTTGAGTTATGTTTACTTAACATATCATTTTAATAAGTAATACAAATCTTGATAAAAAAAAAGTCTATATCATCTATGTAATGATATTAAACATTGGATCAGTTTTCATCAGGTTAAAATTATGTTACATTGAACTCACAGTCTGTCCGTATGTCACAAATTTAGGAACTTTAGGATCAATAAACAATTCAAAAGTTCCTTAGAATATCCAGAAATGACAGTTTGTCAAGACTCCGTTAATAAATTTGACATGCAGTGAAAACTGTATTATTAAACCAACAGGATCTCTCTGTGGTTCCTGTGAAGTCGGCTCCGAGGTGGAGCATCACAGCAACATGGTGATGTCACAGTTACCCACATCCGCTCAGGTTTTTATTTTTGACTTTGTACTTTACTTACTCGTCATTTGTTATCTTTAAAATGATCAGTATCTTTTTTTAAAAATCAGAATTTTGAATAATTCATCACTATGTATTAAAAGAACTTAGTGAAAGAACTGATGGTTTTTAATCTACTGTTACTGGTTCTATTTAACTGCTATTTATACATGTGTATATATTGTTTAAAATAGGATATTCTATAGGGTATATTGTTAAAGTTTTGTTTTCTTGCTATCACTTACCGTTTGGGAGCTGCGATAAAAACATTTTCCCTACGGGGATTAATGAAATATTTCTGATTCTGACTCTAATGCTGCCACCTGGTGGTGACACCATCCAAACAACAGAAGTTTCTTTGTTTAGTAGCACAGTGAACACTGAGTGAAGACATGCAGCCCCTCTGAATCTCTGCTAGAAATCTAGTATCTTAGGTCTTTTTGGTGTAATGTAACAATAAACCAGCTTAATCACTAAACAGTTAGGAGACAGAGTATTAGTGCCAGGAATAAGAACAAGTAAATGAAGTGATCAGAGAAGATTTTGTTTTATTAAAAAATAAAATGCTTATTTTTTTCCCCCTCTTACGCCTGGCTCCAATAATCTTCCATGAAGGCCAGGGAGAGAGATTAAGAGAATATAGATTTTTATACAATTACATGCCACTGAAATTCAAAAAGACAGATTAGCATGGGAATAACACAGACCATAATATATGACAGCCACTCAGTATATTAATAATGATACGATTTTATTATATTAATATGCTGCGTGTAAAATTAACAAAATGCAAATATGTATTGTTAATTTCATTTTTATTTCAGCAAATGACAATGATAATTGCTATTTAATCTGCTTTTTTTTTTTAATTATCTGATTTACAAGTGGGTTTACATACAGATCGAGAGGGGAGAGAATACTGCCTGCAACAAATCAACAGGAACAGCCAAGAGAGAGAGCGATCACTGGCAGACGCTGCAGCAAACTATTCCAAAAATCGGACACACAAACTTGTACATGATGACGTTCTCGGTATGGCAACGCGTCAACTAGCACACAATCCTGAGGAATCACTGCACCCACCCCCCCAAAACAACAGACTCATCTGAAAAGGACCGTCACCGAGCTTACAGGATTTCAACAGGGTCGCCAAAATGATGACGTTTTGTCATAAAGACGTCACGGTTTGGTGTGATCCATATAGAGTAAAACTGAAAACCAGGCCGTATGGTACAAGCACACTAAAAGCATGCAGACACATGCTGCAGGTCTGAACGAGGAGTCCAGAAATAAACTGACACATGAAACATGGAAGGTCTGACAGAGACACAGATCTGATGGCATTAAAAAAGAAGCGCCACTTAAACCATGAGAGGCGAGGAGCGTTTTCACACCTACAAATCTCTGGATTTGTGAGGTTGTTAAGTTTCTTTGCAGCCCAGCTGGGACAGCTGAAGGGTTGAAGATCATGAAGAATACTGCACGATTACTAACTGTTCTTAAGTTCCCATGAAGAAAAAAAAAAAAAACATTCAGCAGTTTTTAAATGGGAACGTTTGCTGCGTCATTCCTGCGGGGCCAAACTTTGCATATGTGCTTCCATTTGTCTGGTCTTCAGTTTGGGTGGTCCCCTCCTATGCTGTCCTAAAGGACAGCAGAGTTCTTGATTATTCAGGGGTGGAAACTAGCTTGTCTGTAACACAGCTGTAATGCCACTATTGGGATGTCTGTAGCTAATACATTCACTTCTCAGTATGGAAAGACGTGAACAGGCGAGGGGCTCGATGGCTCAGTGGGTACACCTACAACAACAGTCTACTATCGACAAGAAAATGATACAGGTTAAAGACAAATTGGTCGGGTAGGAATTCAGAAAGGAATGGTGTCTAAAACTTGTGCAGTGTTGCTGGCACACACTTCTTTAAAATGAAACGGGTCCAACCTGCTGCAGAAAAGCTCTGCTGCTGAGAGACAGTGACGAGGAAACGATGCAGGAAAATGAAGAAGAAGAAGAAAATGAAGGAGTGAGTTCTTTTAGCTCTTCTTGACATTTATATTTATTCCTGGCCTACAGGATGGGACTGTGTGTGTGTGTGTGTGTGTGTGTGTGTGTGTGTGTGTGTATGTGTCTATGTGTGTGCATTATATTCATAACATTGTGAAACATCTATGAATGGGCTTCACATCCTTCCGACCTGCAATAGTTTTAAAGGACCAGGCCCTCATAGGCGGGGCCCTCGGACTCCGGGGATTCTCTCTGCAGGCGGAGATGCTCCAGTGTGTTGTGGAAGTGTTTGTTGATCTGCTCCGTTTCCTCGCTCGCCTCCAGGTTGGGAAGATCTTCCCTGATCTTTTGAATCAGCTGGTTTAATACTTGGACAGTCACCTGGACGGGTGGAGGAAAGAGTTGTTCGTTAATCATTGATCTGATTACATCTATTTTCACCCCTATTGTGAATAATCCCAGCCTGATTTCCAGCCTGGGATGTTTGATATTGGTTTCAAACAGTGGGGGGATAACGGTGTTCATAGACTGAGGGACTTACTCTCGGACAATGTGGTTCTTTCATTTGAACAAATGAGAGAGAAATATTCTATCCCCGGACATGACTTCTTTCGTTATTTACAGATAAGGCATTATATCTTGCACAGTACTACTTTAATTGTGAGCTATAAAAGCTCACCTGTTGAGAGATTATTATTTTTAACATACAGCGAGGTATCTGTGAGTCTGTTTTACAATTGATGATGAAGAGTGGAAGGATGTCTGGAGACATGCTAAATCAATTTCAGTCTGCAATCATGCTAAAGCCATACAATTCAAGGTTATACACAGAATGCTCTCCCAACCACAGGCATCATTTCAATCTCTCACCCATGTGCCTTTAATGCAAGACAAAAATTGGTACCCTAACTCATTATTTCTGGTCATGTTTGAAATTGAAAATGTATTGGTGTAATGTGTCATCTGAACTGGAAAAGATATTCAGCTTAGACCTGGAGATGGACCCTGTGTCTCTCATACTGGGCCTCCCAAGCCGACGCTTAACTTCCAAACATAATAGAAGGCTGTATTGTATTCTTACTTATGCAGCAAGGAAGAATATTTTATTGCAGTGGATTAACGAAAAAGTACCAACTGTTAAAGGCTGGCAAAGTGTGGTGTTTGATCTAGTGCCATTGGAGTATCTTACATGTATATTACATTCCAAAACAGACCAATTTTATAAAGTGTGGGAACCGAAATTGAACTATGTAGAGCCGAGTGTTTCTAATATCATGCTGCAGGGATTTTCTTGATTGCTCATACCGCACATTATTATTGTAACCCCAGAGTATTGTTTATATGGATCTGAGCTGGTGTTCTGTCTCTCTTTTTTGTTCTTTTTTCTTTTCGATTTGTTTTTGTTTACTTGTTTGTTTTGCTTTTTATTACTGTGAATAATATTGTGTCCTTTACATGTAAAATGAGTGAAAAATTAATAAAAATATTGTTAAAAAATAAATAAATCATTGATCTGATTAATCCTCATCTCTACATGTAATGTTCACTGCCCCTGCGAGCTTGTCTCATTAAATGATTAGAAATGTGACATTCGTGGTGTCCTACCGCGTCGTTTTCCCGCTCATAGAAGCAGACGTATCTGTTGAGGATTTCGATGAAAAGCTGGACTTGCAGCGACGGGTCCATGCACTGGTTGGCAATCTTCAGAGCTTTCTTTAGACACTCCATCACCCGCTTACCATCACGAATCTACAGATGCAGCATGAGCAGTGAGTGGACGTGGTGTGCGCGCTCACAGCACAGCATAACAAAGTAAATCTAGTATTCCAGATACAGGTATGTCTGAAACAGTGCAACAACAACAACAACAACTCAGACGCACCTCTTCACCGTTTTTGTCAGTGCTGCGACCTGACCAGAACAGGTGGGCGCAGATGCTGACGGCCCGGCACTGGTCGGGCTTTTTCAGCAGCTTGGAGGCGGCGAGCGCGCACTGGGTCCTCAGCGGCTCGTGGTTTTCTTCGCTGAAACATCGCATCCGCTCGAAGGTACCAATGATCAGTGTGATGGCGGCCAACTGGGCTTTGGAGTCACTGATCTCGTCCTCGTACAGAGAGAAGGCCTGGTGAGGGGGTTACAGCAACAGCTTTTTATCTCATTGGTTGTGCTTGAAAAGGTCAAATAAAATAATTTAAGCTTTGAGCTTCTGCTCAGAGGGTTTATTGTAACCAAAGATGTGCTCGCCTGAATTCCCAACAGATTCAAAGGTCTGGCAGTACTAAACGTCGTACCTGTGACATGAACTCATAAGCTACAGTCTCGTGATTCTCAAAGCCAATCTCCCCAGCTGCCAGCGCCCCCTGCAGGAAGAGTCGAAGCGGCAGCTCGGCAAGCTCGGCCTTGATAAGTGCACTGATGGTCTGGTGAGCGAAGGAGAAGATCTTCTGACACTTCTTTTCCCACTTGTCATCCTGACGAGGGACAAATTTGAGAGAAATGAATAACAGAGCAGGACAAAACTACAAACGCCTTGTGTGAAGTTGTAGTGAAACAAAGTTTCGTCTGCTCACCACTGATGAGTTTTCCTTGTATCTGAAGGCCAGCTGGTAGGCAGCGAACACCAGAGGAGGGAGTGTGTAGCGAATCCTTTGGTTTCCACCCGCACCAAAGTGTTTCCGGGCTGTGTTCAGAATCTGACCACAAAATCACAATGTTAACTTCAATCAGCAACAGAGACAACAAAGCACAACATTTTCTAAAGCATGCTGTAGTTTCAGTATGGCATATAAATCAATAAATCTATCACAAATAGAAACTGCAGTGGCAGCAGTGCACACAAAGTACTTCAACGAGTACAAGAGATCCTTTAATGTTGAAGAGAGGGACCCACAAGGTACTGTTGATCAGGGTCTTCAGAGTGGAGCAGATGGATGAAACGACCAACAAGGCTCTGCTCCTCGGCGAAGTCTTCAGGGTCAGGATCATCAGCTGGTTGGTCTGGCTGGTCCTGTATCAGTGTGGATACCAGGCTCAAGATGGCATCCACCTAAAGAAAGCAGGAAGGGAAGGAAGAGGTTTGAGCTGATGTATTTATTTTTCTAAAAGTCAAAGTAGTTACTTGACCTGAGAAAAGAAAGATCATCTGGCATTGTTGAGGTGAAATCTGATGCTACTTGTCTTGTCTGTTGCAGAACTTCCATCAACTCCTTGAAAGTCTTAATGAGGAATAGCTGAGTTACAACCCAATCTAGTACTTCCGTGAGGTAAGTTCATTTTGGACAATGTGAAGTGATCATGGATGGATTATAGAACCATGGGAGGGATGAGTGGAAACAGTTCATCAGTTATGTGTGTAGGGAGCTAACAAACCGACCTGTTCCTGTGCCACAATGGTGGTGTTGTAGTCCAGCGTGTTGCTCAGCACGTAGCAACTCATGCTCTTGCGCGACTCGTAGTCGAAGTATTCAAAGAGCGGTGGGAAGTGCTTGAGCTGCAGCACCGTCAGGATGTTGTTGTAGGTGTCCACCGGGATCTTCAGCAGCCGGGTGAGTTCCTTTGACACTGCGCTGCTGGTTGCTATGCTACAGGAGGGAGAAGGAAAAGGTCAAAGTGCGTATACAAATGTCAACGCATGTGAGGCAGAGAGTAGATTTAAAATCCAGTTATTCTGCTCTGTCCTGTCTGTGGCACAGGCCACGTCGATTAGATTACAGACCCTATTATTTGACATTTGATGGATTACTGAAAAACACTGGCGAAATCTTCAGTAACTGCTAGACCCATCCCCTTTAACACTCCATATACACTAGTGGTAGACAAAAACACTGTGTGTAATCATTGAGGACTTACTGTTCCAAGTTGAGCTTGTTGAATATCTCCACAGTGCCCTCCAGGACCTTATCTACATAGTCCACGCGATCAGGGTAGCACTTCATAGCCAAATTGATGAGCGAGACCTGAAGAGAGACCACGTCCTCTGATGGCATGTCCTGACGAGACTGAAGGAGGAATCAAAGTAGAAACATCACCGACATTTGTTTGAAACAACACTCAGAAACGCAGAGTTTAGCTGACGTGGAATAAAAAGTCTGAAGTCTGTTTCTCTTAACCTTCACAAAATGTTTCCTAACATCAAGAAGTCATTTAGTACCGTTTCAAACTGAAATCTGGAGGACAGCAGTGTGGGGTAAAGGGGCAGTGTTTGACTTTGACACAAGACTGGTGGTTTAAATGATATTGCCTTTTAACTCACAATGGTTTTATTACACGTACAATGAGTAGCGTTAACCGGAGTAAAACATTATCTTTCACTTTCTCCGTTGAGGCTCAGTCCTGCCTTCAGGAGAGGAGCACAGATCACACCAAAACCATATTATCCACTCGGCTGATCCTGCTCCCCGGTTTCTCTCAAGTACCAATAAAAGAACTGACCTAAAAAAAATCCCCTGGGCTCTTGATAATTTAGAACAGGATGTACTTCACGCACCAGCTCAGGAGGTTCAACCTGCCACAGCAGCTGCTGCTGATCCAGTTTTACAAAACGTTCATCACACCTCCAAAGAAAAACCACTACAGACCTTCAAACATCTCCCCTCTGGTGGGCGCTACAGATTGATAAATGTCAAAACAACTTCTTTCCACATGCAGTCACACTATGAACAGTTAAACAATCCCTGTGCAATAACTCTAAACACTAAACCATCTAATATAGTGCAATTCATTTATTAAAGTTTCACATACATGTTGCGTAATGGCACCTCTATCCACCACTGTCTAAGCCAGGGGTCCCCAAACTTTTTTTGGTGCGGGCCACATCAACGTGACTTTCTGTGATGGGGGGCCGGGGTCAGTCTATAACTGATATGATATTAGTCCCACCAGGATTTCACAGGCCTTTTTTAAAATAGTTGCGGCCTAAAATGCCTGATGTTGCATGAGGTTTTCAAAAAAGTTGCGGTGAAAGTTGCGGTGCTTTTTACATTTTTGTTGCGATTTTGTTGCGGGAGGAAGTGAAAGTTGTGATAAATTGCGATTCGACAGTCGCGGTCCCGGGAAGTGGCGAGGTCCAGGCAGGAGGGCGCTGTAAAGCTCGCGGCCGGCGGCCGTGAGCCACCTTCACCCCCAAGCCTTTCCAAGCCGACCCAGAGCCGGTGGCAGCGCACCGCCGCGGAGGAAATGCGCCCGCGGAGGCCAGCCAGCGGCGGGGAGAGGTCCCACGAGGGGATCCTCCCACACCGTGCGGCCATCCCTGACCCGCCGAGTCGAAGACTGCGCGGAAGTTTATCACGAGCAAAGTCACGTCGGAATATACCATTGTGTGAGGGGATGAAAATTAGCTAGCACTGTAAATAGTTCGTAAATAAGGTAGATTTTAATTAGAACGCCAAGCTTAATCATTAAGTGTGGATATTTTATAATAGGAAAATGCAATTTTGAAAAATAGGCCATGTTTAGAGGGATTGTTTGGGATTGTTAAGTGGGCCACTCCAATTGTTTAGGCGGGCCGGATGTGGCCCACGGGCCGTAGTTTGGAGACCCCTGGTCTAAACAGAGAGCACGGAGGTGTGTACCTGCATACACCACCCATGTATTTGTATAAATAACTTGATCTTACTTTAAGAAATACTTTATACTTTAATACGTTTACTGCACTGTTCCTGTGTACGGAGTGATTCGACTGGCTGTCAGAGCGGGTTAACCTCACGTAAACTAACCTGAATGACAGTGGCCACTTGCTGAGAGAAGATGTCAAATAGTTTGATCTCGGCTGGAATGCCAGGACCATCTTCTCGATGAGCAAACAGAGCGAGTCTGAAAAACAAACGCAAACACTCAAATAATGTTTAAATAACATTTTGTTATTTATCGACTGAGTTGAAGCAGCGGTTATTCTCTTTTTTTTACAGAGAAGATACAGTTACTCTGTCCTATTGAATGTCTGTTATACTGGATTTTATTACAGGGAACAATTTTCTGGTTTACATTAACACATTTCATATCTGTTGCATTTGAAAATAACACACAAACCGAGAAATGATCTAGATGTAAACTGAGCTGCTACTTCAGTGTAAATGGAAGTAGTAAATGGAGCTGTACCTGTCAATGAGGGCAATGATGATGTTCTTGACGTTGACGTGTTGATGGAGCTCAGCACAGGAACGCAGGAAAGGATTCAGGGTCTGAAGGTGGAACTCATCTGGGAAAACCTTTAAAGACAAGACGGGAACAGCTGAGCTGATACTTCATGTTATTTGTCTAGGAGACAAAGATGAAGGTTAAGGATTGAACACAACATACACTTTGAAATGCACTGAGACTATGTCTACAAATAAATATTTTAATGAAACACACACACACACACACACACACACACACGTCCCTCTCCTTTCCTCTCTTATTCTTTCTTTCTCTTTATTTGGAGAGTAGGGATGTAACGATGCATCGTGACACGATTAAAAATCGGTACAAATGCGTGACGACTCGCATCGGTTGACAGAAAAAATAAATCGTGATTCTTGGCGAATGGGAACCCGCACAGCGCATGCTCTCACTGGTCAAACAGGTTTCCTGGCGCGTTATGTGAGCGTGCCATATTTGGTCCGTCCTGCCATGACTTCAAACCCCACCGGGAGTGTTTCAGAAGTGAACGCTTAGCCCGCCAGACTTTGTTTACTTGCTCAGATTTGGACATTTTCCGGGTGTATGTTCTTCTAAACATGCTTCTACATGTGTAAATATGTTACGTAGTTGGTTAGTTAGTTTCGCTTTTGTCTGTTTTTACGACCGGCAGGCCGGTATTTTATTTTGAAAATCCACTGGCTTCTCTTTGCTTTTTCTGTGTCTGGCTTTCGCCCGCTCGAGGTGCTCTGTGGAAATTGACGCGTGCTGCTCGCAGGTTTTAATGTTTTTATTTTATTGTTATGTACAAAACTTACCAGCCACATTGGCTGGTGATCAAAAAAGTTAATGTAGAGCCCTGGTTACGCCACCTCGTGAGCGAAAACTGAACATCACACCAGTTAACAGCAGTTTACTGTGAGATTGTTTCTAAAGAAAGCAGATATTTGTCATGTGTTTTGTTGTTTAAGATGTAAGTTGCACTTTTTATAAGAGAACACAAACTGTTTGAGAGTTTCTGTAAAGAAATATTTTTTCCTACAAATAAAAAGTATAATAAATATAATAATTTTATTTGGTCATAACTTGTCTGTAGCTCATTTTGATTAAAAAAAAATCGTGAAAAAAATCGTATCGTGACTCGAATCGAGTCGTGAGTTGAGTGTATCGTTACATCACTACTGGAGAGTCATTAAATAATAATTCAATGTCAGTATCACTTCATTCATTATTCAAGTTTAAGCACGTTTGCCAGAACCTGTCAGCCCCCAACCCGTGTCTAAGCCTGGTCAGGAGGAGGTGAAGGAGCTTCACGCTGTTCTATTCACAAAGCATCTAAAAAAAAACACAATGCCTTCTATTCACACACGATACTTCTCACTGCCTGAGCAAAGCTTGATTGATAGCGTGATGATTGAAGACGACAGAGTTTCAGTTGAGCACAGCCGAAATGCTTGTAGACTAGTAACAGTAACCATAAGTACAGCTTACAGGTCTCCCAATATCAATTCAGATACCTCAAACTCATGGAGTCACTCAGCCTGCGTGAAATCAACTGTGAAGTAACAATAATCCAGAGACTGATGTGTCTCTAAAACATGAGTCTGGTTTCTGCTGTGACTGACTGAAGTGATAGCAAGAAATGGTAACAAATGTTTTTAATGTCATGGTCAATATCAGATAATAAAAGGTCACTGATCCAACAGATTGAATGATCAACCTGAATGATGCACTCCATTAGATACTCCTGAGCCAACGAGTCTCTGCAGTTCACAACCTGCTCCAGGACTCCAGAAAGAACAATCTGTGGAGAGAAACAAAGACTGTTTGACACATGACAAATCAATGTTTCTGGGTGTCAAACGTAACAGTCATCCTCCTCCAGTTCTTCCAGTCAAGTGACCAAAAGAGTGAGATTGAAGGAAGTAAAAAAAACAAAAAACCTGCATGCTTCAAACTAGAGCTGCACGATATGGACTATAACCAATATCTCGATATTTTTAAGCTATATCGCGATATACGATATATATCTCGATATTTTTATTTCTCCTGTAAATCACTATGAATGTTAAATTCAACCCTTTGATGCAAAAAATAACATCAGTATGATGATTCAAGTAGACCCTTCTATTAGATTAATAACGGCTGCGCCGCGTTTTAGCTGCGTCCTCTACCCTGCGTCAACTCACACCGGGCGCGTCTTGGCAGCGTAGTGAGCCGGCCGTATTCACGCGAGATCACGAGATCACGCGAGAATCCTGGACGTATGTCAGACCCCGCGATAAACTGTGTATAAAGAAAACAACAAACAGCTGACTTTGCTTCTCCAATGTGGAGGAGATTATAAAAAGCATCTGTTGTGTCATGAATTATTGTGTTGTTCCACTACAACAATTAGTCTCTCCTCGTTTATGTTGAGACACTTTGATCGATTGACTGCTGACCTGGTGCCACCGGTCATGATGTAACGTTGATGTGAAGTTGTGATAAGCTACATGAACTGCGTATTGTGTTTTATTTTGAAAGGGGGCGGAAATTTATTATGTTGATTCTGTGTCGGATTTCCTGTCTGGTGCGATCTGCTCTGTTGAGATTTCCGAGGTTTAGCAGCGGCTCGTGTCAAAAATAGAAATGCGACGGAATGCTCGCGCCATGGCGTGGAGAGACGCTTCAAAAAACGCTCCGCAGCGTGCCCTGTGTGAGTGCTCTCATTGACTAGACTGGCAGCGATCAGCTCCGGCGACCGTGGCGCAGTCGTAAAGCAGCCTTAACGCCTCCGGTGGGCCTTGTCTCTCCTCACTGGATACAAAAAGTACGCATGCGGGCAGGGGATTTTTCTGGGTGGGCGGGGAAGTCTGCTGCGTGCTGTGAGCAGCACCAGTAGTGAGTGACACAGGCAAAACTCCGGAGAATTAAATATCGACGGCTTAAAACATTTACGTGACAAGTACTCGATGGTCGCGATATAGTCATTTCATACATCTCACGTAGAACAAGCCTGTAAAGATCTAATGTCAAAATACAAATTAACACACACACACACACACACACACACACACACACACACACACACACACACACACACACACACCTGTTTGTACTTTTCCACGTTGACGCCCTCCAGCTGGCTGAGGCGAACTAGGTTGGTGCCCACCAGAATCCTGAGTTCTTGTCGTTCCTTCTCCCTCTTCTCTCGGTCTCGGCTGTGACCCTGATGCTGCATTCGAACCCACAACTTGTTCATCTCCGCAAAGTTCAGGAGGACAAAGTCAATGGAGTCATTGATGTCACCGGTCATTTCCTCTGTGCCCCTAATGCAGTTCGGAACAAGGACACACGTCAAAACACACCAACACATTGTGACATGACATCTAAACTGTAGGTATGGATGAAACACTGTGACGCAATGATTACGTAAGATGGTTTCCACCACCAAGTATCCTTTAAAGGAATATTTCAACATTCAACAACACTCAGATAACAAAAACTATATGAACTGACGTGTTGGTGCCTAAAGGAGTTGTTGAAATGTCACCAGAGTTGATTCAGAGGTTGAAATTTTAAAACTGACCTAGCGACAATAAATATCTTAATGTAATATGTATGACTGCACTGAGGGCAATAGACTGAGACAATACGTAAGTTGCTGGGGAGTGTCGTCCTCGCTAACATAACATGCACAAAGAGAGACACAAAGACACAAGGCTGGTCTGGCTTACTCTGCCTGCTCCCCGTCGTCTGGCAGGATGTTGCGGGTGCACTGCAACAAGTAGTTTCTGAGGAAGAGACCCCTGAGTGGGTGCTGGACACCGCGGCACATCTCCACCAGGTCCTTCAGGATGTCCTTACGGGACTGAGGGAAGGAGCGGACGTACACCACGCCTACTGTGATTAGCAGATAGCTGTGGACAGAGTGGCAAAGCAAACGGGCTCGGTCTGATGAGAGGTTCATGTTTGCCGATACATTAAAGTAGAGAGTAAATCACAATTTTCAACATGATATGACATGTCTGTCCTTGGATGACAACACACAGCATTAGCTGAAATCACAAAGATGCCTGCCAAGATCAAACTGAACTCAATTCAGGTGCCTTTGATCATTTGCCCATTTAACACAGACATAATGACAGGACAGCTGAGCATAGCAGCCACCTTAACTAGGGCTGGGTATCGATTAAAATTCCAAGAATCGATTCGATTCCGATTCTCAAGACTGAGAATCGGTTATCATAATCCGATCTGATCCAGTCCGATCTCGATTCGGGTTAGTGTTATTAAAACCATTTTTTTGGTCGCCTGAAGCCCTCGTTTTCAACAATGGAATACGGGCGCATATCTTTGCAAATGTAACCCGCAATCACCTCAGTTATTTTAAGAGAACGTACAGAAGTGGCTGGTAGTTGTAGAGTTTTCCTTGAGTGTTCTTTTGTCTGTAGTTTTATTATATTTCCGGTGAATTTCCATTTTTCCCACGTTCATGAACGCATCATAGTCATTCCGACGGGCATTGAACGCACCTCGCATGTGTGAGACGCCGTAGTGTAGTTTAAACACGGTGCACGCCTGTTTCAATTCAATGATGCGACTAGTGGGGTTAAAGTTCACCGGGGGAAAATGTATTAAAATTATAATTTAACTAAATCGATCTTTGGATGTACGAAGGAATTAATAGGCAAATCGATTCAGAATCGGAAAATTGATTTTTTTCAACACAGGCCTAACCTTGACAGTCACAAATGTGAGCACTAAGAGTTTGGAATGGCAGCAGTCAGGAGAGTTACATTTCTGTTTATGTGAAACTGAAAATCATCCCTCTCTCTCTCTCTGTCTGGTTGATTGCTACCTTCCTTCACACAACACACACAGCAAAGTTCTGTTTATTTCTGACTCACAGTTTTAATCCCTGGTGTTGGAGTTTAAGATTAACTGTTGCTCAGTCACATCAGCAGCACAATCCTACCGGATTTCTACCTCTAACTCTTTACTTTACTTTAGAAATGACACAGGAGACTGTGCATGCATGTAATAGGTCTTAATGTCTGAAACACTGTAAAAAAAACCAGGTTCTGATCATCTGTCCAGCTCAGCCGCTGTACGATATGAATTCACAAGAACTGCTTTGGTATCAGATGCGTTCTGTTTGCATCTGTAGTCCAGTCTGCATTGACCAATCACGTTTGAGCAAGCTCTGTTCACATTAATAATAATAATAATAATAATAATAATAATAATACATTTTATTTAAAAGCGCTTTTCAAGGTACTCAATGACACTTTACAAAGAAGAACATCAAATCATCAAAACAATATAAGATAGTACACTAAAAACACATTAGACATTAAAAGCAATTTTAAAAAGGTGTGTTTTTGTCAGAGACTTGAAGTTCGGCAAGTCAGTACAGTGCTTGGTCCTGGGTGGAGGAGTCAGGAGGTTTGCATCAGATGAACGGCAGTTCTGGTGATTTGGTTTATGTGATGTTCAAAGGAGAGGTTATTGTCAAAGATGACTCCGAGGTTGCGACTATACGGGGATGGAGACAGGGTGGAGTTGTCGATGTTGAGGCGGAAGCAGTCTGCGGTTTTGGTGAGGGATTTGGGGCCGATGATGATCATGTCTGATTTGTCACAGTTTAGTTTGAGAAACATTAGTGGAAAGATGGGAATGAATGTTCATTCTGCGTTGCAATCCTATTTTATCCCATCCTATTTAAAAGTTTGACATTTTTAATGATTTACAACAGCCCATTAAAAATGTATTGTGGTGATTTGATATAAGAAACAAATTATTCAATTTAAAGAAAGAAAAAACACATTCTGAAGCTCATTTGTGAAAGCTGAGTTGAGGTGATACTCACAGTCTGGGGATGATGTTTCCTGCATACTGGACCAGTTCGTAGAGATCTGCCACCTTGCGTCCTTTGGCGAACTCATCAGTCAGATAAACCTCTAGGTAGTGGAGTTCATCAGAGATAGCCATATCTGAAAAGACTGTTAGGGACCAAACCCACCATAAATCATCCACAAACAAACACAATCGCTTACATCATGTCGACAGCACCGCAGCTTTAGTCCTTTACCAAGGGTCTAGTAGGGCTGCCACAAACGATTATTTTGCAAGTCGACTAATCACCGATTATTTTTTCGATTAGTCGACTAATCGGATCATGCATAAATTGACTGTCCCGGAAAGGGGCGGGTAGGCGGGCACTGTAAACCTTGCGGACGGAGCCCTGAGCCACCTTCGCCCCCGAGTCTTTCCATGCCGACCCAGAGCCACCGCGGAGGAAATGTGCCCGGCGGAGGCCAGCCAGCGCCGGGGAGAGGTTCCACGAGGGGATCCTCCCGCACCGTGCGGCCGTCCATGACCGGCCGAGTTGAATCACCCGGGCAGACTGCGCGGAAGTTGCGGAAAAATCGTGGTGATTGGTTAAAATTGCAACACCGCCCTGAATTCACCAGGATTCACTGAAGTTGCGTTGAAGTTGCAAATCGCAACATCGTGAATTCCTGGAGGGTCTGTGTTATGGTATCATTTACGGTACAGTCAGGCCTGACGCCGATTACCACTACTGCGCATGTGCGTAGGTGTGTGTGTATGTGACAGAAAGGCAGACGCGGCAGTGGAAGCTACAGCCGCAGTTTTGAGAGAAAAGCAAACTAAAAAAACAAAACAAAAAACGATGCGTCGACTACTAAATTAGTTGTCGACGATTTTGTTCGCCGACATAATCGTGACTAATCGACTGATCGTGGCAGCCCTAGTGTCTACACAGGATGTGTTTAGCTTGGGCAGCACTCAGAGTCTAAGAAACAGTCTCAGTTTAATCCTGATGCCTCTATATGACCTACATAACCAAACAAGACCATCAGCGAGAGGACTGGCTATTTCTATAGAATTATTCTTAAAGCCTGCTGCTGGGTCGGATTCAGTAGATCCCTGGTGAAATTAAACTGTGAGAACATTACCACTTTTGTCCAGAGGAGCCGACAGCAGCACAAAATCAAAGTTCTTGTAGCTGCTTCAAGTTACCGACATCAGCTGATTTTTCTTTAAGGCTGAGTCAGGTTGTTCATTGTATTTGCGGTAGTCAGAAAAGAAACTGACTCACCAAGTTTTTAGGCTCATACCTCTCTGGAGACTGTTTGACATGAACTGTCTTTCTGCTTAATGGTGCTACAATCCAGGTTGGTCCAAATGGGTCAACAGGGAAACTTTCAGTTATCCAAAGAAACGAAGGACATATTTGTTGGACTCACTGTTGACAAAACGATATGATTTCATGTGAAATGTTGCAATCCAACATGAATATGTCAAAACAGCAAAGCCAAATGATATTGTTACATAGCCTCGTGTCTATCTTAGTGAAATTTCCAACACAAATTACACAACTGCAAAAGGATACAGAGCTCGTAGTAGCTCTTTGGAGAAAGCATGGAGGTCCTCAGCTCACCCAGCATGTTGGAGGCATGCTTCAGAGCATCCATCAGCTTGTTCTTGTCCTGCAGACGACACAGAGTCAAGCTAGGAACGTGGAAAATAATCACACAACCAAAACAAGGAAAAAAAATGACTTTATATCACATCTATAACAAGCTACACACTGATTTTACATGTAATGCAATCCTGTCTTTCAAACTGCAATCTGTTATTTGAGCATCCCAGCCAACCAACACACTGGAAGCAGCTCAGTAAGGTGCGTCCTGAACGGCTTCAGCGCTCTTCGGCACACAGCTGGAGCGTTCTTCCTTGTACTTAAAAACTTAAAACAAACCATTCAGACAGCCTCATGCCAAATATGAAAAAAAAATGCTTCCATGTCTCTTTTCAGGAATGTTTTTATAGATTTCTTTGTGCATCTTTTAAATCATTAATCACTTCATAAATAGCATTGTTCTCTGAATTTATTTCATTGGAGCTAATCATACAACCCATTACACATATCTGTGTTTGTCTCTGTTCGCTCACTTCTACATAATCATTCTCTCTGGCCACATTTGGATGTGAAAAAGTACCAAAGTCATGACAGCCTGGTGGCAGAGTGTTAGATTTTCACCAGGCCTGACACTTAAAGATATCAACAGCTTACCCAGATAATCATTTCAGTGGTTCAATGTTTATTACAACAATGACACCCGACCAGGGACTGTGGTCTTTTAATATACATAGCTCAGAGAGTGTCACCAGCTCTGATGATTCACATGATTCAGTGAACAGCTGCCTATCATTACAAAAGTCTGAGCCCAGTATTACACAACATTTTCATTTAGAGTGGGAAACTGTTCTCATCCAGATCGTATCCATGAGCTGGAGGTATGCACCCACAGTGTGAACAGATTCTGCTTCTCGACAGCTGACAGACTGAATTGCCATATTCTTTCACTTCATATAGGACTTTGAATTCATTCGCTTGGAGCTCCCTTAAAAGAGATTTCCAAATACTATTTAGAATCCATTTCCCTGAAGGAAACTGATATGTGGAATTGAAAACGTGCGCCTCAGCAAACAGGTTTCATCGTCTCATCACAAGGTGGATTAAAACTATTAGTACAAGCAGAATGTTTATTTATGACAAAGTGAAATCATCCTACCAGGCATCGCTTCATCTGGAACGACTGGACCTTGACAGCCTGCACAGCTTCATCCAGAAGCTTCTCCTGTTCATCCTGAGGAGACTGCTGCGTGGTCGGCTGAGACAGGAGGAGAACAGAAACACAGCCAGGTTTGAGTCTTTGCTTCATCTACGACATGTGTGTCAAACTCACATCCGGCCCGGCGTGTAATTATATCCGGCCCGCGAGATCATTTTATATTATTGTTATTAATGGCCCAGCGGTTTGAAGTGCTGGTAACACAATAAACTACAGATCCCATAATGCAGCGCTTCAGCTGCCTTGCCGAACATTTCCCCCGTCAATCAAGTCTAGCTTATGATGCTGCAAGTTATCGCCAAATCAGCCAGGGCCATTTACCGAGGGAGAATTTCTGAAGAGCTGCATGATCAAGGTGTTTGACGTCTTATATCCAGACAAAAAACCAGATGCTGGCAAATGTAAGCCTGAGTAGAAAGGCTCTGATAAAAGAAAACTGAATGATTTGATTTGTTATTGCTGAAAAGCACAAATTATATTTAAATTTCCAGGTTTTGTTTGTTTTGTTATGCAGCATGTTCATATTTTGAATTTGTATAATTTTGACAGGATTATATTTTTATGGAGAGCAAAATCTTTTGTCTAGTTTAAATTTTTTTGCATATAAAATGACATAAGAGTAAAGAAATTTGAATGTTTTTTCTTTTATCGTTTACATTATTTCTAACTTGTATAATTTTGACAGGATTATATTTTTATGGAGAGCAAAATATTATAAGGTATTTAAGGTTTAAGACCGATTTATTATGGAATAATATTGCTGTCTGTTTTTTTTTTTCATATTTATGTTCAAAAAAGTTAAGTTTTAAAAGTTTAGTTTTAAGTGTGTTCAATAAATGTTTATCCTGTTCAGCCCACGAACTAAAGTGTGTTTTGGATTTTGGGCCCCCTGTGCAATTGAGTTTGACACCCCTGATCTACGAGGTTCTTCACAGAACACCGCAGAATGAATGAAGGAAGCGGAAAACGGAGGAAAATTATCTCATTATCATGGGAAAACGGAGGAAATTATCTCGCTATCACGGGAAAACAGAGAAAAATTATCTCCTTATCACGGGAAAACAGAAGAAATTATCTCCTTATCATGAGAAAACGGAGGAAATTATCTCGTTATCACGAGAAAACGGGTGTAATAAAATGTATGTATGTATGGCCTTTTAGGGCTTCCGTATGTATTCATGTGGGTGGAGTTACTTTAGCAGGTGACTTTGCTCCAGTGTGACTGGACTGTGTGATTATCTGGCTCTGGTTAGTGAGCTGCACATCAGACTTGATCCAACATGTTAGTGATGGGAAGTTCAGCTCTTTTTAAAGATTTGGCTCTTTTGGCTCGGCTCCCTTCGAAGATCCGGCTCTCAAATGGCTCTTCATTTAGTATTTAGCCTTCTATATTAGCCTAATTTCGCAATTGTGAATGATTTGTGCGCTATTAAGCAACTTTTCATCAAGTGTGCAAGATTGTTTTTGTCTCTGCTCTAATGGATATTTTCATTTTTACAAATTCTGCACTCACTTGCAGTCTCCAAAATCATTGAAATGCAGCCAGATGATGCTTCTTTTTTTTAGTTATCGCTTTTTCTTCTCTCTCATTTCTTTACTCCTCTACCACTACACCCACAGGCCCTGTCCTTCTTTCACATAATGGTATGATCCTAGTCTGTCCTTGCTTGCAATTGGCTCCATCGTATCCCTCGTTTATCGCGGGGGATACGTTCTAAAAATAACCCGCAATAAACGAAATCCGCAATTATTATACATGTTTTAAGGCTGTAAAACCCCTAACCACACACTTTTATACACTTTTTTTTTTTACACGCATTTTGTACAGTACTCCCTTAGTTAACCAGGATGCAGAACACACGTGCAGTTCTCCCTTAGCCAATTTAGGACGCAGAACACAATGCGCGTTCATACTGTACAGTACGCTGCTACACCAAAAAAAAAAAAAAAAAAAAAAAAAAGCATGCAAAATTACACCAAAAAAAAAAATCCACGAAACAGCGAGTCCGCGAAAAGTGAACCGCGTTATAGCGAGGGACAACTGTAGTTCAAAAAAGGCCCGCGAAATCCTGGTGGGACTGATATAATTTCCGGTTATAGACTGACCCCGGCCCCCCATCACAGAAAGGCCAGTTGATGTGGCCCGCACCGAAAAAAGTTTGGGGACCCCTGCACTAGACTATCGTTTTGTTTTTTCGACATCTCGAATTAATTATCTTGTTATTACGAGAAAACGGGTGTATGATGTATGTAAAATGTATGTATGTATGGCCTTTTACGGCTTCCGTATGTGTTCATGTGGGTGGAGTTACTTTAGCAGGTGACTTTGCTCTGGTGTGACTGGACTGTGTGATTATCTGGCTCTGGTTAGTGAGCTGCACATCAGACCTGATCCAACGTGTTCTGTATTGGACGGGTAGCAGACCTGTCAGTCACTCATGAACAGGACCTGTCCCCCAGCTTCAGTACTCACTGATAACTCTGAGCGCTTACATTGATGCGGCTCCGTGTTTGCGGGTGGCGCAGGCATGTTTGCACCAGATACAAAAAATAACACACATATACTGTGCGTGTTCTGACCTTTTGACTGTTTTTTTTGTCGGTGGTAGTACAGCAGCAGTGCTGCTAAGCAGCTGACACAGTTCCTCCGTGTTTACGCGCCGAGGCCAAAACATGAAGCTCCACTGAAATATGACACAGCAAAGCGGAAGAGGATGCTAACAACAGCTAGCGCTAGCTGTCACACCGTGTCCCCGGGTTTGTCCCATAAAAAATGTCACGGGTTATACCCACTCATGGCTCATTTGAACAGACACGTAACGCGGCCTGTCAGTGCACAGTGACGGTCTGATGCATGCCGTGGATTAAATAAACAGAGTAAAAACACACAGCTGCGTTAGCTGCTCGTTAGCATAGTTAGGCCGGAATACGCTCACACACACAGTCCGACTTTAGCTGCGTTCAGGGCGGACACTTTAGCTGCCTCACTGACCCGACACCGAACTCAGGACAGGTATCCTGAAGGAGACAAACGCCCAGAGTGATATTATATTTATTTAAAAAAAGCGCTTACCATGGTTCTGAGGTGTGTATCGGATCAGTCGGAGAAGGCTGGCCCTGTCATGTGACTCACATTAATGCTGCCTTCACGGTCTCAGCACATCAGAGGACAGGCGTGGTCAGAGTCCTGCAGAGATTATGCTGCACATGAACTTTTTATTTATTTATTTATTTATTTATTACACATTGAGCTCAGGTGAACAGGTCAGATACATACAAAAAAAATCATAAAACAATAAAACTGTTATCACAGTTATCAGTGGTTAAATTGGCTTTTGTAAAGAGGGAGGAGTCAATATCTCTCAAAACATTTGTATTTAATACACATTTTATCAATTTATAACCTACTTGTTTATATCTCACATCAATTCACATATTGGGTAACTTATTTAAATCAAATCAATTTTATTTGTATAGCCCAAAGTCACAAAGTAATCAAATCAATTTTATTTGTATAGCCCAAAGTCACAAAGTACAATTTGAGGGCTTTACAATCTGTACAGGGAGTGACACCCTCTGTCCTTAGACCCTCGGTTCGAGTGAGGAAAAACTTGCCCACAAAAAACCTTTAACAGGGAAAAAAGGTGGAAGAAACCTCAGGAAGAGCCACAGAGGAGGGATCCCTCTCCCAGGACGGACAGGCGTGCAATGGATGTCACGTGTATCACATATTGTACAATTACAATAACTGACAAAATGACAATGAATTACAATAAAATGATAAAATGACCACAGTAGCAGATATTGTAGCAATAATGACAGTAATAATATGTCTAGTGGACGTCGTGCAGGATCACAGCAGCAGCCACGATCCACAAGAACCTGCTGGACGACAGAGCACAGAAACTCTGGGGAAGTTTGGTTAGTAACATGCATTAATGAGACATGTATGTTTACAGATGGTGAGAGGGTTTTTGGTAAGGGAGATGTGACTGCATCTTCAACCAATACCGTGCCTGGCTAGGCATAACCCTGGGGCCTACATTTCACCATCGATCTACACTGCAATTTGTAAAACTTATTCACAATATACACCATCAATTCACATATTAACAATATTTATTCACATCCCATCAATTTACACTATTATTTGCATTACTTAATTACATCTCATACCATAAATTCACGTGGTTAATTACATCTCACACCATAAATCTAGATCGAATCAAATCTGTTGTTTGATAAACTAATTCACAACTTTCCAAATAGGACTTTCAAGTGGATTCACTAATGAAGCTCTGACACAGCGCTCTGGAAACAGTGATGAGTGAACAGACTGACGTAGCCTACTGATATTTGACATGGTAAAAGAGGGGAGGTCCAAACTAATGATTTTAAAAAGACATATAATTGTAATTACACCCATGATTATTATAAACTCCGAAGCAGAGGGAGCTCAGCTCCTGACAGTTATTATAAGAAGTAATAACGCTTACAGTCGTACAGCACATTTTATTTCTGCAAGCCAATGTTATTAAGGCCTTTAATTCATTTACAGTATGCAATATAACCTGTCCACTCCGTCAGAATTTGAGACAGAAACTTGGCAAAAATTATGAATAGGAATTATGTATTCATAATAATTCACAATAGTGAATTATGGTCACCGGTTCATCATATTTTAACTGGGTTTATAGAGTTTTAATCTGGGTAACATTCCCTAAAGGTTCCCAGAAGGTTAAATTTGTAAGCCGGAATGTGCTCTGAGTGCAAACAACAATTTTCATTTCAGTTCATAGTTTAGTAAACAGTGTTACTGATACAATGCTGTAGTTATTATACATAGTAGTTTTATTGAACTATATACTGTATGTACAGGATGGACAAGTGAGGAGAGAGCAAACCCAGAAGATGGCAGTATAATCATTTGATTTGTGATACTATGAACTATTACCTATGTGAAAAACCTTGTACACAGCATGTATGCATGGACACAGTCAAATACCAAAAGCATCATTGCATTCCACACAGGTTTATAAAGTCCTGAACAATCACTAAAACTCTCAGTCACTGTGTCTGGCACACATGTCTCCATTTGATCGTAACCTCTGGACACCCAAAGCCTCCTAACATACTACAACTAGTATGTAAATGTCAGGGCTCACAGGTTAACTGCCATGCACAAATCATACATTCCTTTATGTCCAATAAATTTTCAAACACAGTTCTCCCCTTTGTGGTGAGAACAACAACAAAATAAAATGAGCTCCAAAAAGAAAGAAAAGTTCTAAGTGGGTCAGACCGCCCACAGAGGTCATGAGTCGCACAAAGACTGTAAAGACGAACACCCTGCTCCTTTTTAACTTTGAACTAGAAATGGATAAAAGACTGGTTGTGACTAACTACACTCCAGAGACAGAGACAGAGCAGGAAAAAAACTCCAAATGGCAAAAAATGAAGAACACCCACAGTGCACTATTTAGGATAGGATAGGATAGGATAGGATAGGATAAGGGCTTTATTTGTCACTGTAACAGTACAGTACAACGAAATTGCAACACCAGTCAGTTAAGTCTTAAATTGAAATAATTTCATTGTGTAGTGTAAATGCGTTGATTAAACTTGATTATAAAAAGTAGCACAAACAATCCATTAGTCATTAATAATAATTTATTATAAAAGACATACGAAAACGAAAAAAAATGAATAAAAATACAAATCATATTAATCATATTAATGTGCAAACAATAAAAAAACAAAAAACTAGTAAGAATAATACTGATGTTTCAGGTAGTAAGAAACATTTCCATGTGACACTGCAACCTCTTCAGCACCATTTTGGATCTGTTTCTGTGATGGTGGTATGTAGAAGTGTGATGTTTGAGGCCAACAGAAATCAGCAAAAGCAAAATGATCATGAACCAGCATCTATTTTAAAGTGCAAGCAATGAAAACAAACCAACAATAAGAATAATAGTTATGCTGTAGTTGATTACCCTTCTAACACAAGTCACAGCTTCCCTATGATAGCAGCTTATTTTGACTTATAAGTGTTACAAATAAAGGCAGGTAGTCTTAATTCTCCCAAAATATACTGAGGCTGATCTTGCAGCTTGAGGGCCCCCTGGTGGCTGCGGGGCCCTGTGCATTCGCATAGTTTGCATATAGCAAGAAACGGCTCTGAGATCAGCAACCAATTACTGTACATCGTCAGCTCCTAATCAACTCACGCGTTCTTACTCTTGAATTTATTTACACATTTAGAAGTTTACTTCATTCCAAATATTCTAAATATCACGTGAAAACATTGATGGGTGTTGAAGAAATTAGATTAAATGCATGAGCAATTATTAGTTCTGAAATGTATCAGTGTTGGACAGAGCATGAGCCATGTAAGGTCCAATCAGAATTTATGCAAAAACAGCACAGTTCGAACCTGAGCATCGAGCACTGAAAGGGCATTGAATGATCCCTAATGTAATTTAAGATTCCTACAAAATTTAAGGGTACAGTCAAGCATGTTTTTATTTACAACTCATTAATTTACAACTGAAACATTTACTCCGAGCGTAAGAGCTACATTACTTCACAATTATCTGGTCTCATCATAGAAGAGCAGTTGCTCTGTTCATTTGATCATTTTTCAGGAAGGAAGGAACTTCTGTATTGTGTGAAACTCTGTGTACTGTAAATATATTGACACCTGGAAGTCAATATACTGATTAACCTGTGTAGAGGTGATGGGTGGTGTAAGCTTTGTTGGTTTTATCAAGTGAGCAACTCAAATCAGACCAGTTAAACATTTTCTAATCTTTGGTGAATGGAATTGGACTCAGCATTTGTGAATGAGATGAGGAGGACAAATATTAACATACCCAACAGCTAGACTGATTTCTACTACTGGCAATCATTTGTGTGGTTACGTTAACAAATGATCTAAGTGTGAGGCTATCTTCAGGATGTGCAGTGACGAGCTTTGTCTTCTGTGAGGTTTGTTTTGTCCTTCAGCTGTGCTACAAACCCAAGGACTGTGGTTAGTGTTTGGAAGATTAGTATATGTGTCAGTGTTGCAATTAATTAACCCTCATTCCTGAAGATAAAAGCACCTCCACCTGTGTTAAGGAGGAGGAGCATGGCTGTGTGGGGACATTTCTCCAGCCACAACTGCTTGGCAACCTAAGTGCAAACTAACTGCGCCTTGTGGCATAGATCCATTCTGGTTTTTCTTCCATCTTTAGGGCAGTTCTGGCTATGTGAAACCAGTTGTGTGCATGATATTTATTTTTGTTAGCTTTCCCTTTATTGTGTTGTTCATTCTTTCCACCTGTCCACCCGTCTATCCCTAATACGTTGCTCAGCCGCTTAGTGTTTTCATAAGAGAAAGTTTTCCTACCATTATTAATTTCCTGTGGAAGGCCCAGTGTGTAATATTGCTTTTATCAGACATCTCATCACCATTGTAGCTTGTTTTATTCTTATAAGGAAAACTTCTACTTTGGGAATGTATTTACCATAACCAGGAGATATTTATATCCTTGAATAGAAGGTACAGTATATGCACAGTTAGTCTATTTGCATATTTACACATGTCCTGATGGGGGCATGAGATTGTCATACTTTACTGCTTCTCCACCCTTGTTATTTTGTAAGTGTACCATGCACTGACCTACTAACGATGGAGCTACGGCAAATATTCGTGTAGTGTACCATTGCATTCAGATGGGACCATGTGCAACTTTAAGCTGATAGCTTGGTAAGTGACACTCAGAAGGAACATGTTTGCATCACATTGTTGCCTTTCAATTCAAACCCCACCTCATTTCCAATGATCTGTTTGAACTGGTGCAATCTGGATTCTGCACACAGCACAGAAACAGTCCTCCTCACAGTCCCTCACCATCAGCCGGAAATCATGGTCCCACTTCAATTCCTTTGCCGATGATGTCCAGCGCTACACCTCTACTAAATTTACTGTCAGAGCAACTCACTATACCCTGTTCAACTCCCTCATCGATATGAAATGACAGATGCAAGCAAACTAACTAAACTATGATAAATCTGATATTACATACACCAAACATGCACCAAAACTATTCACATCTTCTCTCAAACCAACAACAACTGCACTCTGGAGTATTTTCTTTTAGCACTATGTTAATCTTCCAAAACTCCCTTTTTACTTTTAAAAAACAAAACTCACCTTTGCCCATTGCTCTCCTTTTCTGCAGCTAAGACTCTTATCCATACTTTCATTACATCCAGACTCAATTACCGCATTCTTTCTGGCACTTCATCCAAACTCCTCAATAAACTATCCTCAAGACCCTTCACTGGCTCCCTGTAACGCAGTGTATTCAATTCAAACTCCTTCTCATTACACACAAAGCCATGACCAGGCCCACCCTTAACTTACCAGCCTTTCTTCACTGCCACACTCATTCCTGCAGCCTTCATTGATATGACAGCAACCATCCAGCACCAAGCACCAGATCTGAGATCATAGCCACCACCCCTCTCTGGAACTCTCCCCAAACATTCATTACTTCACCAGTTTGTTCAAGAAGTTCATTAAAACTCACCATTTGAGAACTGTTTGATTTAATGTCCCCTGCTACCTAATGTGCTATTATTGTCTTCAATTCTTTTATTATTTATCATCTATTGTTTAAAGTATCCTTGGGTATGTTAAAGTATAACTTTGTACGCCAGACTCAGCGCTAAGTCTTACCAACATTATAGTCCACACTTATATCCACACACACGCAAATAAGCTTGATGTATCTCCACTATTCATTTTTGTCTCATGTCTGCAGGATGAAGTTAACACTGCTTGGGCTTTTCTACACTTGTGATGTTTTAAATACAGAGTTCATGTTGATCCAGTCAGGTCATTTAGAGGGCGTCCTCGGGATGTGGAAATCTTCATTCTCTTCATGTTAGTGTGACAAACTGACAGCATCTTTATCAGTTGAGTTGTAAAGGCAAAATCACTTTCTTTGTACTACAACTTGTAACCCACAGATATGTAAACTAGCTTTTGCAAATGTGGGTTACAATAGATGATTATTTCTGGTAGTTTGATGCTGTTTTTGTTTTCACACACTCTCTGACAGCATGGATTATTTACTGTCTACACGTTCCATCCGACACTTTATTGAGGCTCTGTGGTGTTTACGCTGAGTGAAATATATATTTATCTACACCAAGAAACCCAGAGATAACCTCATGACACATCCTGGACTGTAGGCGCCGTCATTCTGCCACATGAGGGCAGGGAAGATCCATCTGAGCAGCACCCATCTGTCCATCATATGGGAAAATCTATTTTCAAAAAGTCTGCGACCTGTGTCAGGAACAGGACACTCAGTCTGAGGTTTGTGGGGTTGGAAAGAAGTCCACAGGCTGCTCTGTAATTAAAGTGGATGACACTTTGGGTCGTTGCCACCGCGGCTTACCTCCACAATCGGTACCTAACACTTACTGATGATCATCATATATCGTAGCAGTATCACAGCCAGCTAGTGCTGCTGATGGTTACACGGCAGAACTCACAGCTGAATATAAAACTTAACATAGTCTGAAAGAAAATGTAAAATTATGTTCCCATTAAACTATCCTGTCAGTCCACCACTGTGGGGAAATGTGTTTGATGTGCCAGTTATTAACAATGCTAATATTTGTTGTCATATTATAATGCTGTAGCTCCATGCACACTCAACTTAAGCAGCATTAAATAATTTTCTTGGCCACTTGATGGGGACGGAACAAGCTGTAACACAACACTATCTGAGGGTTACAGCCTTGTGAGCATAGAGAGCAACAGCAGCCCATGGACTGTAAGCTTGCTTTCACGTGTGGACTACAAACAATAATTCTGCTTTCTCTGATCTAAATTACTGTCCACATCTCTGTGTAGTCTAACATGTGTGACACCATGAGAACGGATATAAATGTTCTCTTGTATCCACTCATTCTATGTTTGTGGAGTGGGTGGTCTTCATGTTGACGGCTCGCTCTCCTGTTTTTCCCTGCGCAGAACCAGGCCGAGCCCCTCCCTTCCTCCCTCTGCTAGATAAGTGTCGCCATCGTCAATGGTCTGCCATTTTACATCGCTCTCTCCCCCACACATCCTTCCTGAGAAATCCCCTTGCTTCTTGCTTGCTCTTGGAATCTTTCACACCTTCATCTGTCCTGCTGGCCTTTGCACTGTTTAGACATTTTTGTAAGACTTCTGTTTTTTAATCAAACTTTGTATGACTAGATTGATTATATAAAACAAATTAGGAGTATGTGTTTTTTCTCCCATCTTCGCTGCTGTTTCATTGCACATGCAGTGTATTTTTCAAGGTCACAGTTTATCCTAACTGCAAGATGCTGTCTTGTGAAGACAGGCTAATTATCCTGTTTTGCTTAATCTGTGTTATAATCTGTAGACAGTTACATTAGGGCACTAACCCCCTGAGATCCACATTTTTCATTTACTTTTGACTCCACATTTAGCAAACCTCCCCCTTGAGTTCAAATGCTCAACAGTTTGAACAATAATTTGATGTTTGGTGAAGTCTCTTATTGTGGTTGACTCTTTCAACAACTTAGTACAATGCCTAGATGAAATCAATGTCTGGATGGGAAATAACTTTCTACAACTTAATCAGGAAAAGACAGTAATATTCGGGCCCAAAGACCAGAGAGAACACCTCTCCCAGCATTTTCAATCCCTGTCCCTAAGGACAAAAGATCAGGTCAAAAACTTGGGATTGACCCTTGATTCCGACCTCAACTTTGACATGCATATAAAAACCATAACCAAAACATCAATCTATCACCTTAGAAATATCACCAAAGTCAGACCATTCATCAACAAGGCTGAAACTAATTCATGCTTTTATCACCTCAAGACTTGATTACTGTAATGCCCTTCTGTCTGGTCTTCCTAAAAAAACAATAGGCCGCTTACAACTGATACAGAACTCTGCAGCCCGAGTACTGACAAAGACCAGACAGAGGGCACACATAGCCCCCATTTTAAAAGCCTTGCACTGGTTACCCGTTTAGAATTGATTCTCTTATTGATTTTTAAATCACTGAATGGCCTGGCACCGACCTACCTTTGTGACATGCTACAGTGGTATGTACCAAGCAGGTCCCTCAGATCCTCGGCATCTGGACTCCTAGTTGTCCCCAGAACCTCCACAAAGAAGTTTGGTGAGGCCGCTTTTAGCTACTGTGGCCCCCATCTCTGGAACAGCCTGCCTATGGATCTGAGGGACTGCACCTCTGTAGACAATTTTAAAAAACAACTTAAGACGTACCTCTTTAGCCTGGCTTTTACCTAAGGTGCCATTCACTGCTGAGTTTTTAAGTCCTGATCACTCCCTGTTACTTTTATCTCTGGTGCTTATTTACTGTACAGGTCATATCTACTTTTACAGCAACTGTTCTTAAATTATGCTTTTTATCCTATAGGTTCTTTTTTTCTTATTTGTTTTATTGTTGTAGTTTTATGTTTCTACTTTTTCTTTTAATTTCTAGATTTTTTTTATGAAACTGCTCTATTGTCTGTTTCTGTTTTTACTCTGTTCTGTGAAGCACTTTGGGCTACAATTCAGTATGAAAGGTGCTATATAAATAAATAAAATTGAAGTTTCTCTTTCAGACTGCCACGGTGGCCTCTCATGCTGTCCTCTCTGTTGTTCATCTCTTATCGAACAGGAAATAAAATGATTTAAGTCAAACAAACTAGATTAAACTCTATATTGAAATTTAAGTTAAATCTGGAGCTGCTTCATATTTCTCACAGTTCATATAACAACACTATGAACAGCCAGCTGGCTTATAGGTAGTGGTGTTCTGAGCTAAATTTTGGGATTGGGATCTGATCATGAGGATAATAATTCAGGCAGAACCAGTCTTCACACATTCATAACAGACCACATACACTGTAACTGTTGATGCAGTTTTATTACTACACACAAAAATATCTTCAAAAAAACAGAACAGCACGCGTCTTCAGTTAGTCAGTTGCACTTAATTAAGGCTATAAGCATTAGTATGCATATATATCATGTTTGGTGTTTGTTAAACACCCGGCATTCTCTCAGCGCTCCGAATGGACTTGTGTTGATCATCATGACTGTGGACTGTAAGAGCTATTTGCACCTGACAGAAAAGAGTATACAGCTCTTTATTTCCATGCATACACATCTCCTACGTTTCTCCACTGCATGGAGAGGTCCAGTGTGCAGGACTTTGTGCCTAGTAGTGGTGAGGTTGCAGATTGCAACTAATTGAATAATGCTCGCCTCACTTTCTTCTTCCAGGAGTGGAGGAGAAACTACAGTGGCTGTGAAATTTTGTAAACCTCTCTAGAGTCAGTGTTTAATTAGTCTGTTCTGGGCTAATATGGCAGTGCAACATAATGGACTCAAGTGATATAAAAAGCTAAATCAACTTCTAAAGTAACAAAAACACAACAACTCTACATTAATGAATTATACACTAATGGAAACAGAATTAATATTTATTCCATTTCTGCCAATAGACCCTCCTCAATGTGTCACACTGGACCTTTAAGTGCTGATGTATTAGTTGTTGTTGTTTTTAAACACAGGATTAACTCTGAAGTATAGTTGTGATATTATGAAGTGCTGAGGGGGCAGACCTGCTAGTAATATGTTATTGTTGTATTAATATACCAACCATGTCACTTGGTCTGTAATCCTGCAGCATTTTGTTGCAGGGCTTTAACTTTGATACACCGTGTAACTGACCTCACAATGTGGAAATTGTCCAATGTAATTGGAATCAGTGTCAGTGTCAGAAAAACCCTTATCAGCCAGACCCTAACACACACATGCATATGACATGTAGTTTTAAGGGTGAAGTCCACTCTGTGTGGATACTGTTAAGTTCCCGTCATCACAGCCTATCTGCTACAAGCTAAGCCAAGTTAAACACAACCAGGGAACAAACAGATCATTGTTGAATTGGCTCCTTTACCATAGGTCCATCACAGTTTGATAATCTGCTCATTTAATCCCCTCTGGTCATCTTTTTCTCACATCAGCCTTGATCCTGATATCCAAAGCTCACACTGAATCATGCGACACGCTGCAGCCTAGATGGTAAGATCCGTGAAGTCTCTTCTGCAAAATCCTTTCTGAAAAACATAAAGACACAATACAAGCACCGGTAAACAATGTAGAAACAGTAAACACAAATATAAAGCAGTGATTGAACTAAATATTAAAGCTTTACACTCTGCCATCCATCATGTGCTGCGTGCTCTGTCTGCTCTCTGTGCTTTGCACCACGTCAAGATAATTCCCTTTCTAACTTCCCGATTAGATTTACTGTAATGTACTTTTCACCTGCATATTTGAGTCTTAAATCACCTGACGCCACATTACTCCGATTCTAACGTCATAACTTATTTTAATCACATACATTATACATTACATGACTTTACATAGCAACGACTTTTAGACCAAACCAGTAACTTTCAGGTTTCCTACAAACTAAACTTACTTTGACTGTAAAAGCCTTACAACAGCTGGCCATGCACTGTATGTGATTCATGCTTGATGACTTGTTTTGTAGTCTGCTTCTGTTATGAATCGTGTTTCCTGTAGTGGTGCTTTCCGAGGTTGTTCTTAGGTCTTAGGTTAGATTATTACGGTTGGACATCACAGAGATAAAAGGTTGGATTTAAGGAAAGACAAATAAACGGGCCACACAGATTTTGGCTAAACATACATAAAAGTGTTAAACGTATATTCTTTTTTCACCACTGTAACACAAGAATGTTAATTGTACTGTGTTTGCTTTAACTTGCTATGTTTCTACCAATAAGCAAACCTTTAGTTTGTTCTTTAATTAAAGCAGTAGCCCTGTGATTACTTGTTTTAACCACAGTGGAGCAAGCTGAAAGTAAAACACAGACACTATCATCACATTTATCATTGACATCATTACCGTATAAAATTATTTTACAGAGTGTGTTAGAAAACCAGTAACATATCAGCACACCTTACTGATTTGGATTTTTTAGCTCTGGTTTTGTCTCCACCAACACCTGAGGTCAATATCAGGTTCTTTAGCTGCTTCTGCCATGTGGTGCGTGTTCATCATAGATTTCTCACTGAAAGGATGTGCCTGCTGCTGGACAAGGAGTTGATAAGAGACGTTCAGAGACGAGTCTTCAGATACTCAGAAATACTTTGTTTGTACTTTGAACAGCATGAGATTGGGTTGAGGTTTGAGATTTTACAAATTCAATAGCTTACACCATAGCCACCCAGCAGTGAGATAAAACATGACTTTTGTTTGTTGTGCCAAGTTCAGGCTTATGGGGTGGAGGGACGTGAAGGGGGGTAAACAGGAGAAACATAACAGTATTCAGCGTCTGCCAAGTCCACCTAACCAAACTCTTCTTTTATTCATCCCAGAAGACACAAAAGAGACAAACCCAAAATATCTCAGCCAGATTCTTTGCATTCCTGCTGAGAGCGGTCACTGAGAAGCTAAAGCACAACAAAATCCAGGTCAGATACTGACCGGGATAGACACAAGATGAGTATTCAGCAGATAAAGTGTAGTCACTATGGTAGACTGTTCTAAAATGATGTAGTTGTAATTGCTACAGCAGACTTCAGAGGAATATCTTGTTATATAATATAATCGGTGCAGCATGCCACAGCAGATTGGTGCAACATTCTTCTATAAAAGGAGCTGCTTCTCTTGTTCGTGCCCAATCTGCTGTAATCCTTTGAGCTATCACTTTAAATTATTATCAACTTCATACACTGAGAGAAAAAAAACTACTTATTCTTATTCTCACTCGTGATTTTAATAATACCCATTTTGTTGTGGAACAAAGTCATTCAGCATTTCCCGTGGTTTCACTTCTTTATTACCCGTTGAGCTAATATAATAAACTCTGGATTGCTCCTCATGCTCAGCTTTACAGAGTGTTCAGCATTGTTTTGGTTTTACAGCCTGAATCTTCTTCATGTTTCACTTTCACAGCTTTCAGCTGCTTTCAGCAAGACCCACTAAAATAAAATAAACATTTCCTACATTTCCTGGGAACTTGTGTTAACTGTTAACTGTCTTGACATATGCCAAATATTGTGGAATGCCATTTTAGTCAATATTATAATGATGATATAAATGTGTCGTTATTTCACGGGACTTTCATTTCATCACCCCACATTTCTTTATTTCTCGGTTTTCTTGCCCAGTTCATCCTGCTCTGCCTGGACTCTCTGTGATTTACGTTTCCACGCCAATAGAGCTTCACCACTGTTGCTAAAGTAACCGCTCTGCTGCTAACGGTAGCTGCCATTAATCACCTCCGTATTGTGTTTCCTGTCATGTTGTTAAACTGCACCCTGGCCTCAGTTGGTGTCTGGCTGTTCTGTGAGGACTGCCATTTGAATATAGCAGATGGGAATGAAAGGAGCTGGATGGTAAATGTAGCATTGTGAAATAAAAGTCCCCTGAATAAAAGTAGTCCTTTAAAAAAAACAAAAAAGTTAAAAAAAAAATAAAAAAATAAAAACCTATTTATTTATTTATTAAACTATAATGAATTATTCATATATTTACATTTACTCATTTATTTCAGGATTTATTTCACAGCCATATTGTTTATGTATCTTTTTATTTAACTACTTTAACTATTAGTCTGAAACCTGAAAGTTTTCACTTCAAGGATGACACACAAACTACAGATGTTAGCTTCTAGCTATTGAACACTGTGGAGCCACTATATTTTTTCAGGAATTGGTGAAGACCTAAACAAAGCTAAAATGAGATATATTAATATTCATCAAGTGGACATAAACAAATGAATGATTATGCATCTACTGTTTGTGTAAATTAGCCACTGTTTGCTGTTTACACGGTTGTCATAGCTTTAATAGCGTCAGAGTGTCCAGAATCAGTTCAAACTGTTTTAAATCTTTAAAGCAGGTTCTTAACATTACCAGATATATATCAAACATGGAAAACTCCCTTAAGATTATCAGATCCATGAGACGGCTTATTTTCTTTAAGTATGCTGACTCATTACAAATTTCATTAGACAACGCCTGCTGTTAATAGTTTGGTTATCACTGCTCTCTGAAATCTGCTGAGGTATGTATTTTTAACATAGTAGTCATGAATAAAAGGACTGAATGAGATATTTGCCCTGCTTCAGCACTGATTTCCCAATGTGTGACGTGACAGTTTGAGAGCTGCCCCAGCGCAGACAAGAACTTTAGTAATTCTACGATCCAATTGCTATCAGCTACAGAGAAAATATTTGCATTTGCAGAGCCAAGTATCCCCAGATAAGACCGGGCCAGAGGCTAACGGGATGCAGGAGTGGGGGTAGGAGCACCAATAGGGAGAGAGGAGCGGAGGTCAAGTGAGATAAAAAACAGATGTGTGCAGACTTAAACTACAAAAACATCTGGTGGAGACAAAAGTTTGAAGCACAATGTCATTCCACACCCACACATTCTGCTGTCCATTTTAACTTCAGACTCACGTCTTTATTCACACCCACACACACACAACACTAAAACACCCCATATTAACAGAGCAATTGGTTTTGGTTTAGTGTCTTAAATTTTTTGGAATGTTTTTTAAAGACTATTAAATATGGCAAGTTTTACTGTCCCACTGCATTAACAGAACATAGTAAATCTGTGGCGTTGATTAGGGTTTTTAGTCAGTGATAGTACCCATTTTACACAACAACCACCATCCAAGACAAGTATGTATACCCTACAATATTTGTATTGAAAGCAACACAATATATTTATTTACATAAATAGATGTGATTTATAGGTTAAAATGACAAAATCATATTCCTTTTTCTAGAGTGTGATGAAGGAGTTGTTATTTTCCTCAATTGTGGTTAAATTTAAATACTACTCATTTTTTTTCAAATGATGTGGTATAACAACTTGTCAGGTTCAAATAAAATTGATAGTTTTGTGGCAGGCAGTGCAGTAAATGCCACAATGAGTTCACAGAATATAAAGTGCAGTTACTGAACATTTATATGTTGTTTCGCTGAAATTCTATTAAAGTTACAGTGAAACAGAACTTTCACTGTCTTTAGTCTCATGTATGCAAAAGAATATGTGGGCAGGAAAAGAAAGTGATTTAATCAAATTCATGAGATGTGATTGATTGTGACTGTATCATGTGTGAGAGATTGCTCCAGGGTGTCTTAGTGGATACAGCGCAATAATTGCCAATTTAATTCTGTTGATTATAGGACCCAACAATTATCAACCAGCACTGCAAGTCCCCTGATCCCCTTATCTCTGCAGAGTGTTATTGGGTCTATTAGTTTATTGCTTTTGGTCTTCTGGCCCTAAAAATCAGCTCGTATCAAACAAGTTTCCGCCTTTCTTTGGTGATAAAATAATAAAAACGCTGTGTTTCAATTCATGTACTTCCACTGCACTATTACCTGACATTTCAGAGACTGGACTATATGCGATATCTGAATGATTTTGACAAATGTCTCTTGGTATCAGCAGCTGTGGGTCTCACCTGTTTGTAGTCTCTGTGCAGTTTGTTGTACTGGAACATGTTGCAGAGGACAGTTGAGGCCGCTCTGGCAGCTTTTAAACTCCCACTGCTAAACCAAGACACAGTGATAGACAGTCAGAAACAAGGACTAACAAGGAGGAAATACCACAGTACAAACACATGGGAGTAAACAAGTGATAAACACTCTCAAATGATCTGCAAATATTTTTAAGACATTTAAGTGTGGTCAAGCAGGGACAAGCCGGATCAGCTCAAGATATATTATAAATAACAGGAAACTGAAAGATTGTTGTAGGACCTAAAAAATGTAAACCAATTAGAAGGAAACTTAGGTCAGAAGTACAGATCAGCTTCTCAACTCATCTTCCACAGTCCATAGTCACCACAATAAATGACATTGCACTTTACCTTAACATATATTACTCTAGGTGTATAGATATCTGTCCAAAGTTTCGACACGTTTTCTTATTCAGTGTTACTTCCTATATTGTAGATTCACACTGAAGACATCAACTATGAAAGAACAAATCAAATTATCTTTTATTTTCATTTATATTTTCATAATATATATTATATTTTCATTAAAAAAAAAGGAAACCAACCAAAATATTTAAGAGTAGCCACCTTTTGCTTTCATGACTTCTTTGTACACTCTTGACATTCCCTGAATTAGATTCTTGAGGTTGTCACCTGGAATGATTTTCAATTAACTGAATTGTCTTGCAAAAGTTAATTCTGTCAGAATTTCTTGCCTTCTCAATGTTAGTGTTGGCATACAGTGAATAGCCCTATTCAACTACTGTAGGAATACATATTATGGCAAGAACCACTCAACTTAGTAAAGAGAAGTGACAGTGCATCATTATTTTAAATCCTCATGAGGACCGCTTCAGAGTTAGCTCTGCTGCAGAGAAGTTCATTACAGTTAGCAGCCTCAGAAAATCAACAATTAACAGCCCCTCAGATTAGAGCCCACATAAATGCTTCACAGAGTTCAAGTGGCAGACACATCTCAACATCAACTGTTCAGAGGAGACTGTGTGAATCAGACCTTCATGGTCAAACTGCTGCAAAGAATCAACGACTGAGGGAGACCAACAAGAAGAAGAGAACTGCTTTGACCAAGAAACACAATGAACGGACATTAGACCAGTGGGAACCTGGACTTTAGTTTGATGAGTCAAAATTTGAGACTTTACAAACACTGGGTCTTTGTGAGATGCCATCATTTGTTTTTCAAAAGGACAATGACCTAAAACACACCTCTAGGTTATGTAAGGACTATCTGACCAAAAAAGAGTGATGGACTGCTCAGTCAGATTACCTGGCCACCACAATGAACTGAACTAAACACAGTTGAGATGGTTTAGGGTGAGTTGGACCACAGCACGAAGAAATAGCAGCCAACAGGTGCTCAGCATATATTCAAGACTGTTGAAAAACCATTCCCAGTGAACCGTTCCTTGACCTCATGAAGCTGATTGAGAGAAAGCCAAGAGTGGCTCCTTTGAAGAATCTAAAAAACCTGAAGGCTTGACTGAACATTACTGTTGAGGAGCCTTTTTTCCACTGTACTACCGATATTTGAGGATTAGAGTAGAAGTCAGTTTTACCTGTTATCATGGGATGTCTTGATGCCCACCAGTTTCGATATGCCATTTAAGTATGAGATGTCACGGGCTGCCAAGGAACTGCAGGTGACCAGGTGATTGAGGGCTCCGCAGATGTTGACCACCACTTCAGTGGAGGGTGATTTCTGAAGGCCATCACTGGGCAGTTTGGACACCAGAACATTCACCATGTTCTTAGCTGCAAGGACAAAGAGCAAGCATGATTGTCTTACAGAACTGTTTTTATATACAGTAAATGCTCTGAACTTTCAGTCATATCAGGTACACCTCTGTGGGTTGGATGTTCCATAGAATCTTCATCATCAAATTCAAATCTCTCTTTCATACTGTGTTATAATCCACCAATTCTAAAAATGACGTAGCAGCTACCATACACCAAGTGACTGTGGCTCAGTGGTAGAGTGGATCGTCCAATAACCCCCAAGGTTGGCGGTTCAATCCCCTGCTGTTAAAAAAAACGATTGCCATGGCCGAGGTGTCCTTGAGCAAGGCACGGCAACCCACCCCATTGGCTTATTTATGTTTGACAGACAGCTAAGCAAGCGTATGAAGCGCATGTCGTACTCTGCTTCTGCACCCATGGAAATCCCACCCACCAGGCACGTTTGTGTCAAAACCGCAATCAAAAAGTCGGGGAGCGGGGCGGTCGGTGGTGTAGTGGGTTAAGCCGCCGCCCCGAGTGTAGAGGCTACAGTCCTCGCTGCAGCTGGCCCCGGTCCGAGTCCCGCATCGGACGGCTAATTTACTGCGTGTCACTCCCCTCTCTCTGCCCCCTGCTTCCTGTCTATCTTCAGCTGTCCTCATCATTAAAGACATAAAAGGCCAAAATAATAATCTTTAAAAAAATTTTTTTTAAAGTCAGGGAGCACAAACGAAGGTTGGAGTCATAATCAAAGAAAACGGCATCAAACAAAACTGAGAAAGAGGCAGACAAATATTTTACACGATTGCTCAAATGATTTCATTGCATTCTTTCAACCTTTTGACACAAAATTGATTCCATACAACAGGTGCCTGCCTGGATGGGCTAAATGCAGAGAAGTAATTTCACCTTCAACGTGATTAATAAAGTTTCTAAAAAAAAAAAAAAAAAAAGTAGCTGTTTGAACTTTGAGTTTGAGTATTGAATTCTATTGTTAGTGTCAGCAAATACAGATATTGCCCCAATAAAGAGTGCCCTTTGGGGAACTCTATAATGCAAGGGGCTGTATCAATGCAAAATATAAAACAAATCTGCAGTGAGTGTTTCCAGCCCAATGGAGAATGGAACAAAAGTAACCCAGGTTTGCAACTTACCCATGTAGTCTTTGTTGGAGCAGTGTCTGGCCAGATTTCTCAGCAGGCCGGTCAGAGGCTTCAGCTCCATGTCACTGTCAGTGTCTAACAGATCCAGCAAGATGGGCAGCATCCTCTCCTGGTCGACCACCACGCCACTCAACACTGATGCCCACTGGCAGAGAAGGACAGAGCTCACATTTGAGTACTATTGTTGGTTTTCTTGTTGAAGAATCCCACCCCAAAAAATAAGTCTGACAATTTGGAATATGAATACAGATGCATAGTTCACATTTCTTTGGTGTATGAGATCTTACCCTGCCCTCTCCTGCAGTGATATTTTGCAGGGCTCCTATGGCAGCCTCGCGGGTGGTGGTGCTGCCGTCGCTCTGCTGCAGAACAAGCTTGTACAGCCCCACCACCTTAGGGTGCCACAGCCACTCAGACCCGTTAGGCTGTCGGGACACCTCAGACAGTATGGACAGATTCTGGTTACGCTGCCGTAGAGGAGGTGAAGGAGAGAAAATGTCCATTTATTGTATATACATACGATACATTCTGATGTAGCTACACAACAGTGAGTTCACTATATTATTCTCACATCAGATTTATAACTTTTTGTGACACAAAACAAGTTTTTTCTCTTGTATAAATCCTGAATTTCCATGCCAGTTCTCAAGATGTCTTTCTGTAGACTAAAGTGTTGGATAAATAAACAGGCAGAGGGGCAGAGCACTATCCTAAAGCAGGATAAAAGTCCCTGTTTACCCTCTATGTAACCTGGCTCATGATCTGTACCACATGGAAAATCAGGGCATATATAGTTAAACGGGTCCCTTTCTCCTCACTCTAAGAGTGACCATGAGAACATACATGTAATTGTGGGCCTGACGTTTACTCTCCATTAGCCTCCATCGCTATTGAGATGTGTAATGTGATCTGCTGGTTGTGTGTGCTGTGTTGGAAACTGAGCCTCCCTGTGGACCCGTGGCCACTTCTAAGGTTTCTATCTGCTCGGGCCACTTATTATCTGGCTATTACTGAGATACCTGAAAGAAGCTGGACCTGCTGGATTCAACAGTTTGACCCAAAGCTTGCCTTTTGGAGTCTTGAGTGAAATATTTTCATTATTTTTCATTATTTATTATTTGCAAATATGACTCAAGCACATTGGAGTGCAAATTATATATATGGTAAGATGCCCAATATGGATGATGTGGCTTCTCAGGACTGGTCATGTGGCTACGAACATGAGCACAGTGCACGGTGATAGTGACATACAGCAAAGATAATGACTAGCAGACACGAGGAGAAAGCCTTTTGCTAAGCAGCAAAAATAGCAGCAAGCACACGTCAGTGAATGAGAGCATGGCAGTTTTATGTGCTGCTTAGAGAGATGTGATAGGTGTGGCTGTGGCAGGCAAGCTAGAAGGCTGACATAATATCCAAAAGGTTTCTGATTATATAAGTCTGGATCTAGAAGAAAACATCCAGGACAAACTTGTAATTACCCTGAATTGTAAGGAAAATGAAATGTAATAAATATAAACCCTTATCTCTGTTTTGTTTTCAGCCTCTTTAGCTGCACAATGCTCCACTATGTTCAACAGCTAGCCTCTAACTGTGTCTGTCTGTTCTTTGGTACTGGACTAAAAACAGATTTATGCTACTGATGAAAATAAAAGGTAGCTGGGAGCCACAAGACAATCAAAACAGTAATGGCAATGCTGAAAGAGGCTAAAACAGTAAACACTTATTTGTCCTGATTGTTAATATAAAGTGTTTATTGTTGCATCTTTTAACATCCTCGAATTCGTCGGTTTTAGTCACAGCTGTGTCAGGAGTGTAAATCTTACATCAGTATCCTTTCTGTTGTACATAGTAAAGCAGCCGATGGCCTCGCTGTCTTTGGGGGCAGAGGCTCTTGTTCGGCCCTCCAGACGGATTTGGACCGAGGTGGGCAGCTCAGTGTACAGCTGGTAAGATAGATTCCTCATCACGCACAATGAATTCTCCAAACCCTAAACATGGAGAAAGACAGAGAGATAGAAGAGAGAGCCATTAGCAGAGTAAAAGTGGACTCAATATAGTAATAAAAAACTGACTGACATGACTGGATACTTCAAATACTTTTAATATTTGACAGGCTACTGAGGAAACCTCGTCCTGCTTACACTACTGGTTTGTGGAACTCAAACCAACCAAAGTTTTTGTTGTTGGAAACAGTCCGTAAAAGGGCAAAGAAAATACAGACCATATGACTGGATGAAACATCTGTCACAGTCTATCATGTGCCAACTTTAACCAGTCAGAACAATGAACTGTATAACGTAGTCAAACTCTTACTAAGGCCAGTTGGAAGAGTGAAAACGTGCTTTACATCAAGAAGAACTTTCAGTTCTGTTCTTTTCTCTTCTTTCATAGAAGAAATTCTCCAGTTATATATATATATATATATATATATATATATATATAGATATATATATATGATATATATATAGAAATATATATATATATATATAAATATATATATATATATGTGTGTGTGTGTGTGTGTGTGTGTGTGTGTGTGTGTGTGTGTGTGTGTGTGTGTGTGTGTATATGATAATAAAGATATTTCTTATAGTCAAGCAAATGCTGCCTGAGAACAATGAATGGCAGATCACTGTCAGGGCACCACAAATGTGTATAAAATGTCATGACATTGATCCAGTAGTTGTTCAGACATTTCAGTTTGTACCAAAGTGGTAAACAACACATTAATTTATGAAGCTATGTATGGCTAAAAATCTTCTCAATTATCTTTTTTTTTTTTTTTAAAAACCAAAGTGTCTAAGACTACAGTGACGTGTTAGACATCAATGTTTATAAGCAGATGTAAACAGAACCTTGTCGTTGTCTTGTCAGAACAGCCAGAGATAGTCAAAAGTGGATCTAGCTTTATGTTTCTATACTCTTGGTGAAGAGGGCGATCCCTCACGTAGCTTACAATTGTCACACGATGATACTGGATTATAGTAAAAGGAATAGAAGGTTGAAAACAACAAGCAGTGTTTCTGTTTCTGAAATTAAAGCACGAATTTACCTCACTCAGCTCCTAAACCCTAAAAAACACAATTCACCACGGCCTTTTTCTTCTAATGGACTGAATGAAATGTATTTTCATTGTTTAAACAGGCAACATCTCCCTTGGCGAGTTCATGCCGTCTGGTGCAGGGAGGGTTTATGTTGATGTTTAACAAAAGCAGCGAGTACATCAATCATCTTAGTTAAAGGTTTATCCAAGTGTCTGTAAGTGATTTGGTTTGCCGCTTGTTGACAGTACTCCTAGCCCAAGTCAACGCCTGTCGCAGTATGCCAAACCACAACGAGGGAAGAATGGTCTCCTTATATATCAAGCGTAGAAGAGCAAGTATTCACCTACAGCTGGTGATAGGTCACGTAGCTCATACTGAACCAGTGAAATTCTGAAGAACTGAGAGATTAAGCACTGGATTGGGTAACAAGCTGACATTCCTTAGTAATTAATCCACAATTCCAGTGCAGCTGCCAGCTGAAGTAACACACCATTGAATAATTATTTATTATTTACAACAAATCTCATGAAAAGACTGAAAACCAGGGGTGTCGGTTAGCTCAGTTCGAATCCGACCTGTGTGCCCTTTGTTGCATGTTGTTCCCCATATTCCTGTCGCTCTTCAGTGCTGTGTGAATACATATGATTGATGAGCAGTTAGCACCTTGCATGGCAGCCAATGCCATCAGTGTATGAATGTGTGTGAATGGGTGAATGAGATATTTAGTGTAAAAGCGCTTTGACTGGTTGAAAGACTAGAAATGCGCTATATAAGTACAGTCCATATAGAAAAAGAAGTCTTATCCCTTGACTTAAATATGTCATAATGTGCCATAGAGTCTTTCATTTCGTGTAGCCTTGACTTTTTGGGCTTTTTATCTCCAGCTTCGGTGGTTTGTGCTCATAGCTACTTACTTACGTTCTGAGGGGCTTGCCTGTAGCCATAATAACCATTTTCAAATCATTGTTATTTACAGTGTTTAAAAATGTCACAGGCTATTACAGTGCAAGTCAGAGTTACCTTGTCATCTGCTGTCTCCTCTTGTTGAATGTAGCACACCAGAGAGTCCACCAGGCCTTTCATATCTCTCATCTTCTGCCTCGTCCTTTCATTCACTGAGCTCAAGTTCCTACAAACACATACATACACAGTGAGAGACATCTGAACCCCAGCTGGACTGTCAGAACGTAATGCAGTGAAGCTGTCTTTGATCTTTGAGTTAGTTTAACTTTATGAAGCTCTCAAGTCCCTTCGGTAGCAGCTCCACAACTTAAAAAAAATCTGTTTTTTTGTACTTTATTGCACTTAAATGCAACTTTATCTCTCTGTGAAGAAGCTCCTGACAGACTCGGACATGTTTTACAAGCTGTTATCTGAACGTAACTTCCATTCCATGTGATACAAATGAAGAATTAGATTTATATATGACAACACATGAAATATGAAATAACACAGCAGCAGTTAGTTTATGCTTAAAGTGCCTGAAAGCTGCATTATGTAGAGTCAGCATAAAGACTTCATCCTTCTAAATGTACCCGTGTTTCAGTAAATCATTCTGGTGTATTGTTTCCCATTTGTCACACCGCGGTGAGGTTTGTCCTGTCTTGGGGTTTTTGTCTCGTTACTTCCTGTTTTATTTTGAAATCTAACTCTCCTCTCGTTTCAGGTCACTTGCCCTTCCTCATGTGTCACCGGTCTGATTGTCTCACCTGATCCCTGATCGTTTCCACCTGTTTCCCATTTCCCTCATGTGTATTTAGTCGGCGTCTTCCCTTTGTCTTGTGCCAAAGTGTTTCGTCTTGTCCGTTCACCTAAGCCCTCATCGTCACAGATCCCAATTACCCGGACCTGAGCTCCGTACCTTCCTGCTACCACCACCTTAAAAGGGTATTTAACAAAACCAAGGCTCTGTCACTTCCTCCTCATCGACCGTACGATTGTGCTATTGAACTAATTCCAGGCTCCACCATTCCCAGAGGCCGCCTGTACGCGGTCTCTGGGCCAGAGAAGGAGGCCATGAGGGAGTATATTGATACCTCCTTGAAAGCTGGACTGATTCGCCCCTCTTCATCACCTGCCGGAGCTGGTTTCTTCTTCGTGGGAAGAAAAGACGGTTCTCTAAGACCATGCATTGACTACAGCCCACTTAATGACATAACCATAAAGAACCGCTATCCACTTCCCCTTATGTCATCTGTTTTTGACCAGCTCCAACAGGCCCAGATCTTCACCAAGTTGGATCTTCGCAACGCTTATCATTTGGTGTGTATAAGAGAGGGTGACGAGTGGAAGACTGGGTTTAATACTCCTAGTGGTCACTACGAGTACATGCTCATGCCATTTGATCTCACTAATGCTCCGGCCGTATTCCAGGCCATGATTAACGACGTACTAAGAGACTTTCTCGACCATTTCGTGTATGTATACTTGGACGATATACTCATCTACTCCCCTGACCTGACTACCCACCAAGACCACGTAACCCAGGTATTAAAGAGACTGCTTGAAAATAAGCTCTATGTCAAAGCTGAAAAGAGTGAATTCCATGCCGACACTGTCTCCTTCCTGGGCTTCATC
>NC_040018.1:7693716-7696765 GCF_000972845.2 Larimichthys crocea
TAGCCCCTGGAAGAGTGCAGATGGACCCGGCTAAAATTAGCGCTGTGGTCGATTGGCCCACACCTGATAGCCGCAAAAAGGTTCAGCAGTTCCTTGGGTTTGCTAACTTTTACAGGCGGTTCATCAGAGGCTTTAGTGCAACAGCTGCTCCTCTCCATGCTCTTACCTCCACACAGGTGCAGTTCCGCTGGTCTCCAGAAGCTGATGCACTCTCTCTCGTTTCAGGTCACTTGCCCTTCCTCATGTGTCACCGGCTGATTGTCTCACCTGATCCCTGATCGTTTCCACCTGTTTCCCATTTCCCTCATGTGTATTTAGGCGCGTCTTCCCTTTGTCTTGTGCCAAAGTGTTTCGTCTTGTCCGTTCACCTAAGCCCTCATCGTCACAGATCCCAATTACCCGGACCTGAGCTCCGTACCTTCCTGCACCACCACCTTAAAAGGGTATTTAACAAACCAAGGCTCTGTCACTTCCTCCTCATCGACCGTACGATTGTGCTATTGAACTAATTCCAGGCTCCACCATTCACAGAGGCCGCCTGTACGCGGTCTCTGGGCCAGAGAAGGAGGCCATGAGGGAGTATATTGATACCTCCTTGAAAGCGGGACTGATTCGCCCCTCTTCATCACCTGCCGGAGCTGGTTTCTTCTTCGTGGGAAAAAAGACGGTTCTCTAAGACCATGCATGACTACAACGCCCCTTAATGAATAACCATAAAGAACCGCTATCCACTTCCCCTTATGTCATCTGTTTTTGACCAGCTCCAACAGGCCCAGATCTTCACCAAGTGGATCTTCGCAACGCTTATCATTTGGTGTGTAGTGAAGAGAGGGTCGAGTGGAAGAACTGGGTTTAATACTCCTAGTGGTCACTACGAGTACATGCTCATGCCATTTGATCTCACTAATGCTCCGGCCGTATTCCAGGCCAGATTAACGACGTACTAAGAGACTTTCTCGACCATTTCGTGATGTATACTGGACGATAACTCATCTACTCCCCTGACCTGACCACCCACCAAGACCACGTAACCCAGGTATTAAAGAGACTGCTTGAAAATAAGCTCTATGTCAAAGCTGAAAAGAGTGAATTCCATGCCGACACTGTCTCCTTCCTGGGCTTCATCATAGCCCCTGGAAGAGTGCAGATGGACCCGGCTAAAATTAGCGCTGTGGTCGATTGGCCCACACCTGATAGCCGCAAAAAGGTTCAGCAGTTCCTTGGGTTTGCTAACTTTTACAGGCGGTGTCATCAGAGGCTTTAGTGCAACAGCTGCTCCTCTCCATGCTCTTACCTCCCACAGGTGCAGTTCCGCTGGTCTCCAGAAGCGGATGCTGCTTTTCGAGTCCTCAAGCACGATTTACCTCGGCCCCCTCCTCACCCTGCCGGATCCTCGACGACAGTTCGTGGTAGAGGTGGACGCCTCTAACGAGGGGATCGGGGCCATCCTTTCACAGCGGTCAAGAGCAGGATGGTAAGATCACCCTTGTGCTTTCTGTCACGGGCGACTATCCAAGGCGGAGCGGAACTACGACGTTTGTAACCGGGAGTTGCTGGCGGTCAAGCTAGCTTTGGAGGAGTGGAGACACTGGCTCGAGGGGGCGGACCATCATTCATTGTCTGGACTGATCACAAAAACTAGAGTACATCAAGACAGCTAAAAGACTCAATTCTCGCCAGGCCAGGTGGGCGCTATTTTTTTTTTTAACCGATTCTCCTTTTCTCTCTCTTACAGGCCGGGGTCCCGAAACGTCAAGCCGGACACACTGTCTCGTCTCTTCGACCCCGAGCCTGTTCCAAGGATCCAGAAACGATCCTCCCACTTACATGTGTGGTTGGAGCACTGACCTGGCAAATAGAAAATGAGGTTAAGCAGGCTAATGGTGAGGCTCCGTCACCTAGTGGGTGCCCAGAGAATCGTTTGTTTTGTCCCGGTTGATATGGCGCCCACAGGTGATCCACTGGGCCCACCTCGCTGCTTTCCTGCCATCTGGGAGTCGAAGAACGATGTTCGCTATCTCCGGAGTTCTGGTGGCCCTCCATGGAGCCGGAGTACGTAGAGGCATGTTCGGTCTGCGCGCCGGAACAAGACTTCCCCGGGTCACGCATGGGTCTCCTGCAGCCACTTCCCATCCCCTCCAGACCGTGGTCCGACATCCGGTGGACTTCGTACGGGGCTCCCGGTCTCGTCAAGGTAACACACACTGTCTCACAGTGGTGGATAGATTCTCCAAGATGGCTAGATTCATTGCTTTGCCTAAACTGCCCCTCGCCAAAGAAACGGCGGAGATCATGATGATCAATGTTTCAAGGTTCACGGATTTCCCAAGGACATTGTGTCAGACCGTGGCCCCCAGTTCGTCCCAGGTTCTGGAGGGAGTCTGCCGACTCATCGGAGCCAAAACCAGCCTGACTCGGGTTTATCACCCGGAGGCCAACGGCCAGACCGAACGCCTCAACCAACAACTGGAAACCGGCCTCCGTGTCTGGTCTCTCAGAATCCCTCGACATGGAGCAAACACCTGGTTGGGTCGAGTATGCCCCAACACTACGCCCACCTCGGCCACAGGTATTTCACCGTTCAAATGTGTATTTGGTTACCACCTCCTGTGTTCGCTGACAACGGCTGGAGGTGTCTGTGCCCTCCGCCCATGCCATGGTTCGCGCCTGCCACCGCATCTGGGCAGCCCGCCAAGCGAGGTTTTAATTCGCCAAGGAGACCGGGTCAAGAAGACTGCAGACGCAAGAGGCGAACCGCCCCAGCTTACCAGCCAGGACAGAGAGTGTGGCTTTCCGCCAAGGATCTTCACCTTAAAGTTCCTTCCAAAAAGCTGGCGCCGCGGTTCGTGGGCCCGTTTCCAATCACCAAGCTCATCGGCGCTGCAGCAGTTCGCCTTCGCCTGCCCGATCCCTCCGTGTTCACCCGACCTTCCACGTAAGCCGGATCAAGCCCGCCAAGAGAGTCCGATGGTCCCCAGCCGCCGCCCCTCCGCTGCGCCCCACTGTCACACCGCGGTGAGGTTTGTCCTGTCTTGGGGTTTTTGTCTCG
>NC_040018.1:7696775-7702211 GCF_000972845.2 Larimichthys crocea
AAAAACCAAAGTGTCTAAGACTACAGTGACGTGTTAGACATCAATGTTTATAAGCAGATGTAAACAGAACCTTGTCGTTGTCTTGTCAGAACAGCCAGAGATAGTCAAAAGTGGATCTAGCTTTATGTTTCTATACTCTTGGTGAAGAGGGCGATCCCTCACGTAGCTTACAATTGTCACACGATGATACTGGATTATAGTAAAAGGAATAGAAGGTTGAAAACAACAAGCAGTGTTTCTGTTTCTGAAATTAAAGCACGAATTTACCTCACTCAGCTCCTAAACCCTAAAAAACACAATTCACCACGGCCTTTTTCTTCTAATGGACTGAATGAAATGTATTTTCATTGTTTAAACAGGCAACATCTCCCTTGGCGAGTTCATGCCGTCTGGTGCAGGGAGGGTTTATGTTGATGTTTAACAAAAGCAGCGAGTACATCAATCATCTTAGTTAAAGGTTTATCCAAGTGTCTGTAAGTGATTTGGTTTGCCGCTTGTTGACAGTACTCCTAGCCCAAGTCAACGCCTGTCGCAGTATGCCAAACCACAACGAGGGAAGAATGGTCTCCTTATATATCAAGCGTAGAAGAGCAAGTATTCACCTACAGCTGGTGATAGGTCACGTAGCTCATACTGAACCAGTGAAATTCTGAAGAACTGAGAGATTAAGCACTGGATTGGGTAACAAGCTGACATTCCTTAGTAATTAATCCACAATTCCAGTGCAGCTGCCAGCTGAAGTAACACACCATTGAATAATTATTTATTATTTACAACAAATCTCATGAAAAGACTGAAAACCAGGGGTGTCGGTTAGCTCAGTTCGAATCCGACCTGTGTGCCCTTTGTTGCATGTTGTTCCCCATATTCCTGTCGCTCTTCAGTGCTGTGTGAATACATATGATTGATGAGCAGTTAGCACCTTGCATGGCAGCCAATGCCATCAGTGTATGAATGTGTGTGAATGGGTGAATGAGATATTTAGTGTAAAAGCGCTTTGACTGGTTGAAAGACTAGAAATGCGCTATATAAGTACAGTCCATATAGAAAAAGAAGTCTTATCCCTTGACTTAAATATGTCATAATGTGCCATAGAGTCTTTCATTTCGTGTAGCCTTGACTTTTTGGGCTTTTTATCTCCAGCTTCGGTGGTTTGTGCTCATAGCTACTTACTTACGTTCTGAGGGGCTTGCCTGTAGCCATAATAACCATTTTCAAATCATTGTTATTTACAGTGTTTAAAAATGTCACAGGCTATTACAGTGCAAGTCAGAGTTACCTTGTCATCTGCTGTCTCCTCTTGTTGAATGTAGCACACCAGAGAGTCCACCAGGCCTTTCATATCTCTCATCTTCTGCCTCGTCCTTTCATTCACTGAGCTCAAGTTCCTACAAACACATACATACACAGTGAGAGACATCTGAACCCCAGCTGGACTGTCAGAACGTAATGCAGTGAAGCTGTCTTTGATCTTTGAGTTAGTTTAACTTTATGAAGCTCTCAAGTCCCTTCGGTAGCAGCTCCACAACTTAAAAAAAATCTGTTTTTTTGTACTTTATTGCACTTAAATGCAACTTTATCTCTCTGTGAAGAAGCTCCTGACAGACTCGGACATGTTTTACAAGCTGTTATCTGAACGTAACTTCCATTCCATGTGATACAAATGAAGAATTAGATTTATATATGACAACACATGAAATATGAAATAACACAGCAGCAGTTAGTTTATGCTTAAAGTGCCTGAAAGCTGCATTATGTAGAGTCAGCATAAAGACTTCATCCTTCTAAATGTACCCGTGTTTCAGTAAATCATTCTGGTGTATTGTTTCCCATTTGTCACACCGCGGTGAGGTTTGTCCTGTCTTGGGGTTTTTGTCTCGTTACTTCCTGTTTTATTTTGAAATCTAACTCTCCTCTCGTTTCAGGTCACTTGCCCTTCCTCATGTGTCACCGGTCTGATTGTCTCACCTGATCCCTGATCGTTTCCACCTGTTTCCCATTTCCCTCATGTGTATTTAGTCGGCGTCTTCCCTTTGTCTTGTGCCAAAGTGTTTCGTCTTGTCCGTTCACCTAAGCCCTCATTGTCACAGTCCGTTTTGCCAAAAGAAATACTCTCCTCTCGTTCAGGTCACTTGCCCTTCCTCATGTGTCACCGGTCTGATTGTCTCACCTGATCCCTGATCGTTTCCACCTGTTTCCCATTTCCCTCATGTGTATTTAGGCGCGTCTTCCCTTTGTCTTGTGCCAAAGTGTTTCGTCTTGTCCGTTCACCTAAGCCCTCATCGTCACAGATCCCAATTACCCGGACCTGAGCTCCGTACCTTCCTGCTACCACCACCTTAAAGGGTATTTAACAAACCAAAGGCTCTGTCACTTCCTCCTCATCGACCGTACGATTGTGCTATTGAACTAATTCCAGGCTCCACCATTCACAGAGGCCGCCTGTACGCGGTCTCTGGGCCAGAGAAGGAGGCCATGAGGGAGTATATTGATACCTCCTTGAAAGCGGACTGATTCGCCCCTCTTCATCACCTGCCGGAGCTGGTTTCTTCTTCGTGGGAAGAAAAGACGGTTCTCTAAGACCATGCATTGACTACAACGCCCACTTAATGACATAACCATAAAGAACCGCTATCCACTTCCCCTTATGTCATCTGTTTTTGACCAGCTCCAACAGGCCCAGATCTTCACCAAGTGGATCTTCGCAACGCTTATCATTTGGTGTGTAGTAAGAGAGGGTCGAGTGGAAGACTGGGTTTAATACTCCTAGTGGTCACTACGAGTACATGCTCATGCCATTTGATCTCACTAATGCTCCGGCCGTATTCCAGGCCTAGATTAACGACGTACTAAGAGACTTTCTCGACCATTCGTGATGTATACTTGGACGATAACTCATCTACTCCCCTGACCTGACTACCCACCAAGACCACGTAACCCAGGTATTAAAGAGACTGCTTGAAAATAAGCTCTATGTCAAAGCTGAAAAGAGTGAATTCCATGCCGACACTGTCTCCTTCCTGGGCTTCATCGTAGCCCCTGGAAGAGTGCAGATGGACCCGGCTAAAATTAGCGCTGTGGTCGATTGGCCCACACCTGATAGCCGCAAAAAGGTTCAGCAGTTCCTTGGGTTTGCTAACTTTTACAGGCGGTTCATCAGAGGCTTTAGTGCAACAGCTGCTCCTCTCCATGCTCTTACCTCCACACAGGTGCAGTTCCGCTGGTCTCCAGAAGCTGATGCTGCTTTTCGAGTCCTCAAGCATCGATTTACCTCGGCCCCCATCCTCACCCTGCCGGATCCTCGACGACAGTTCGTGGTAGAGGTGGACGCCTCTAACGAGGGGATCGGGGCCATCCTTTCACAGCGGTCAGAGCAGGATGGTAAGATCACCCTTGTGCTTTCTGTCACGGGCGACTATCCAAGGCGGAGCGGAACTACGACGTTGGTAACCGGGAGTTGCTGGCGGTCAAGCTAGCTTTGGAGGAGTGGAGACACTGGCTCGAGGGGGCGGACCATCCATTCATTGTCTGGACTGATCACAAAAACCTAGAGTACATCAAGACAGCTAAAAGACTCAATTCTCGCCAGGCCAGGTGGGCGCTATTTTTTTTTTTAACCGATTCTCCTTTTCTCTCTCATACAGGCCGGGGTCCCGAAACGTCAAGCCGGACACACTGTCTCGTCTCTTCGACCCCGAGCCTGTTGCCAAGGATCCAGAAACGATCCTCCCACTTACATGTGTGGTTGGAGCACTGACCTGGCAAATAGAAAATGAGGTTAAGCAGGCTAATGGTGAGGCTCCGTCACCAGTGGGTGCCCAGAGAATCGTTTGTTGTCCCGGTTGATATGGCGCCCACAGGTGATCCACTGGGCCCACACTCGCTGCTTTCCTGCCATCTGGGAGTCAGAAGAACGATGTTCGCTATCTCCCGGAGGTTCTGGGTGGGCCCTCCATGGAGCCGGAGTACGTAGAGGCATGTTCGGTCTGCCGCCCGGAACAAGACTTCCTCCGGTCACGCATGGGTCTCTGCAGCCACTTCCCATCCCTCCAGACCGTGGTCCGACATCTCGGTGGACTTCGTCACGGGGCTCCGGTCTCTCAAGGTAACACCAACTGTCCTCACAGTGGTGGATAGATTCTCCAAGATGGCTAGATTCATTGCTTTGCCTAAACTGCCCCTCGCCAAAGAAACGGCGGAGATCATGATGATCAATGTTTTCAAGGTTCACGGATTTCCCAAGGACATTGTGTCAGACCGTGGCCCCCAGTTCGTCCCAGGTTCTGGAGGGAGTTCTGCCGACTCATCGGAGCCCAAAACCAGCCTGACTCGGGTTTATCACCCGGAGGCCAACGGCCAGACCGAACGCCTCAACCAACAACTGGAAACCGGCCTCCGGTGTCTGGTCTCTCAGAATCCCTCGACATGGAGCAAACACCTGGTTCGGGTCGAGTATGCCCAACACTACGCCCACCTCGGCCACAGGTATTTCACCGTTCAAATGTGTATTTGGTTACCAGCCTCCTGTGTTCGCTGACAAAGCTGGAGGTGTCTGTGCCCTCCGCCCATGCCATGGTTCGCCGCTGCCACCGCATCTGGGCAGCCGCCAAGCAGGTTTTAATTCGCCAAGGAGACCGGGTCAAGAAGACTGCAGACACGCAAGAGGCGACCACGCCCCAGCTTACCAGCCAGGACAGAGAGTGTGGCTTTCCGCCAAGGATCTTCACCTTAAAGTTCCTTCCAAAAAGCTGGCGCCGCGGTTCGTGGGTCCGTTTCCAATCACCAAGCTCATCGGCGCTGCAGCAGTTCGCCTTCGCCTGCCCGATCCCTCCGTGTTCACCCGACCTTCCACGTAAGCCGGATCAAGCCCGCCAAGAGAGTCCGATGGTCCCAGCCGCCGCCCCTCCGCTGCCCCACTGTCACACCGCGGTGAGGTTTGTCCTGTCTTGGGGTTTTTGTCTCGTTATTTCCTGTTTTATTTGAAATCTAACTCTCCTCTCGTTTCAGGTCACTTGCCCTTCCTCATGTGTACCAGTCTGATTGTCTCACCTGATCCCTGATCGTTTCCACCTGTTACCCATTTCCCTCATGTGTATTTAGTCGGCGTCTTCCCTTTGTCTTGTGCCAAAGTGTTTCGTCTTGTCCGTTCACCTAAGCCCTCATCGTCACAGATCCCAATTACCCGGACCTGAGCTCCGTACCTTCCTGCTACCACCACCTTAAAAGGGTATTTAACAAAACCAAGGCTCTGTCACTTCCTCCTCATCGACCGTACGATTGTGCTATTGAACTAATTCCAGGCTCCACCATTCCCAGAGGCCGCCTGTACGCGGTCTCTGGGCCAGAGAAGGAGGCCATGAGGGAGTATATTGATACCTCCTTGAAAGCTGGACTGATTCGCCCCTCTTCATCACCTGCCGGAGCTGGTTTCTTCTT
>NC_040018.1:7702221-7770547 GCF_000972845.2 Larimichthys crocea
TGATCGTTTTTTTTTTTTTTTTTTTTTTTTTTTTTTTTTTTTTAAGTTTTTTTTTCCCCCCCGTTTTGGGGTGTTTTTTTTTTTTTTTTTTTTTTTTGTTTTGTTAGAGAGCATTAGATATTAGTAGAGCCCCTGTTTAGGTGAGCCTTTTTCTTTTGATCCCATTTGTTTAGATTTGGTTTTCCTTCCTCGGGAGCGTTTTATGTTTATTATCTAGTGTTTTATTTTCCTCCTTGTGAGTTTCATTTCTTGAATAGTCTTCTGTTTTCCTTGTTTGTATATAATCTTGTTCCCTCCCTTTAATGTGTTTTTCCCTCTTTTGGGAAGTGTTTATGCCCTGTCATTTTAGCCAGGTCTCTTAAGAATAGACAGAGTTACATAGCCCTTTCATTTCATCACTCTTCTAAGAAGAACTTGACTTCAATAAAGTGTGCTTAATCATTATATCCTCTGCGTCTGAGTCCTCATTCCTGTCCTGGTCTGACACCATTGAAGCAACCCTATTCTTAACTCTGGTTCATGCCTCTGACATCTCCATAGCAATGGCAGATAAGGTTCATGGACACTGTAATATTTAGCGCCATTCAACTGACCAAACGGAGGGAAACAATGTGGAAAACTAATTAGAAACATTTAGAAATTACCCTGAAATCCGTTACACTGAATTGCAAATCTACAGATGGAAAACTTGTCCAGAACCTGTGTCTGTGTCCTGTCTTACAGTATAAAGGACATGACCTAGTAAAGCAAAAAACCAAAAGCATTGCCAGTTCAGTGCCCTGCGTTTACTAGACGATGTTGCACTTCAAGGAGATTAGTTTTGAAGTATGGTTATTTTTTTTTAATAGAATGGATTTAAATGATTTTTAGGCATGCTAGAGACGGGTCTTTAAATGTGGCACCCAAACTGTGAAAGCCAGCTGGACTCACAAGATCACAAAATCACCAGGTCAAGTGAGAATCCATCGTGTCATCTTTAGTTCAGTCTGAACTGGAGAATATTTCTTCATTGAAACAAGGGCAAAGAACAACTGAAGATTTCCCTTGATGGAAAAGATGTTTTTGCTCTTTTCCCCAACTGGCTTCAGTTTGACTACAATACATGGTTTGGTTAATCGGTTGATTGGCTGAAGTTTGTCCATGATAGATGGTGACAGACAGATGGTTATTGGTCTGTTTGTAATGATGACTTCCCAGATGGTTCTATGTTACAAACCATCTGGTGCAGTCAGGTTAGGTTGATCCACCACTTCAACTACTGCCTGGATTGTCATTAAATACACTTCTAACATTCACATAGTTAGAAAATCAATTCAAAGGACTTCAGTGATCTGATTTTTGGTTCAACTACTGGATGGATTGTCATGAAATATGGTTCAGATATTCATGTTCCCCTCCGGAAGAACCAAAACCTTTGGTCATTCTCAGACTTCAAGTCAAAAAATTTTAATGTTCCTTTTTTTAATCCAATACTTAAGTTTATGGCCAAATAAGTACAAAATTACTCTGACTTTCCAATCAATCTCTTCTGTACTTTCTAACTTTGACAAAAGGTAATAGGATCGAGCATTGAGCAGGGTCTTCTGTGGAGTCACCTGAGACAGCCGGTGGTGTTGTTGAAGATGTCTCTCTCAGATGGGCTTAGTGGGATGCTCCTGCACAGAGGAATCAGCACTTTCTCTGTCAGCTCTGATAAAGCTTCTTTGGACAACTTCTCCTTCAGGTTGTCTCTGGAGGACAGATTCCACAGGACACCTGCAGCCACAACAGGTTTTTATTCTCGTTGTCTGAATAACTGAGTACTTCAAACCACATTATGTGACTCAATCAATGTATAGACATATTCTGACTGAACCATTACTACCTGTGATGGTCTTCCGAAGCTCTTCGTCAGGTTCGCCCAGGATGCTGACCAGACGCGCCACTCCTCCAGCATCTACCAGCACCGCCTTGTTGTCTGCGTTTTCGTAGATGAGATTTCTCGTGGCGCCAGTGGCGTAACGCTGTACTGCTTGGTTATCACTGGAGAAAAGCTGAACCAGAGCTGGAATGCCATGCAGAGTACGGACCTGAGAGGAAGAAGGCACAGCACAGACTGTAAACACAGAACGGAAAATCAAATCTGTAAATACATCAATTAAAAACTAACAAAACATAACCAAGTGGAACCTGTTCTCACCTGGTTTTTGGCTTGGTTGCTATGGTAACACTGGTGTTGTATGTATGCAGCTCCCAAAACTTGCAAGGCGGTATCTGGCTCAGACAGATATCTCACAGCTGTAGGCATATCCAGAGCATGCATCCTACACACATACACACACACACACACACACACACACACACACACACACACACACACACATAATTTGTTGATACATTTGTATAATGCTATAAAAAAGTGTATTAACTAATCAAAAATAGAGCTAATGAATGACTAATATGTCTCACTCTTCCAGTGGGTCGTTGCTGTGAATCGATGCTCCATCCATGACATCCACCCCTTTACCAACACTCTTCACACTGCGCAGTGAGGAAGCCCGGTGAATGGGGGCCTGGTACTGGTACTGCCCCGTTCCGATGGTTCCGATGGAATGGTTGGCCCTGGACACATGCTGCTGCCACTGTGTCCCCCAGCCGTCCCCTGCCATGGGGACCCCCCTACCTGTCCCCACCCAGCCCTCCTGACCCAAGGAAGAACCCTGCTGTTGGTAGTGCTGCTGTCGGTTGATTATACGGCTGATGGTGCGGTGAGAGGGGCCTTTGTAGGTGTACTGATGTGGCTGCTCCTCCTCATGCTGCCAGTAGCCTCTGTCCTGGGCCAGCGTCCCGCTGAGGGTGTGCCTCAGGGTGCCGGAAGGAGGCACAGTGACTGGGATGAAGGATCTCTCTGGAGGAACCGGCACAGTGACAGCAAATGGATCCCCGTCTGCCTGACCCACTGACTTAGTGCGTCTTCTTGTTTGTGACTGGGAGGTGTGGAAGCTGTTCTGGACCACACTAGCTTTACTCCTCACCCTGGAAGTAGTTTCCACGGCAGAGTGAGAGGAATAACCAGACGACTGAAGGGGTACCGTCGGCATCTGCAGGGTGTGTGGTTAACAAGAAGTTAGCATACACATTGCAGCACAGATAATCTTTTTTTTTATACATTTCTGATATGAAAGGGCACTTTTTCAGGGCATTCGAGGTTGTGCAAAACATTGTTATCGTGAAGCTCTTACAGTGCAGAGAAAAGTATGACTAGTGTCTTCTTTTTGTAACAATTTTACAAGAAGCTTGAGGCTCAGTAAGCAGTGCTGGACAGCAGAAAGGTGGTGTATGCTCTCTCTTCTTTCCTTCGGTAACGCCTGGTTCCTGTGAGCTGCAGGAAGCTCTCTGCTGCCTTTGCATTGTTACACCGATCAGTCAGAAGCAACAGACAAACGTCCTGTTTATATTTTTCTTGTGTCTTTCCATTGTTCTGAATTTGCTCAGCAAAAATTTCCTTGTCTTGACACAGATACAATTAGAGTGGAGAGGAAACACTATTCATAAACAATAGCGGCTGATTGGAACGGAACGGACACGAATACTGCCCTACTGTACTACAGAAAAAGTTATGTTTTACATTGTTAAAGTGAAAACATTGATCAGACATGCTGTAAATAAAGACAGCAGTCCACCCAGATTAACTAAACTTTATGTGGAGGAAAAATAAAGTGAAGGGAAGGCTGTTAATAATCCCCCATTGCACAGTCACAATTCAGCGCAGCAGGTCAAAGTTTAAATCAGTCGGTCCGCAGACAGTTTGGGTAACACTCGTTTTCTCTTTGAACTAATCACTAATTTAACTAATCTGATAGTCTGTTCTGGCTTACTGGCATAGCTGCACTACTGGATCTCAGCCAGAACTGTACCAAAGACACTGAGGTCATCTTCTTGTGCTTGTTTCAGCATGCTGACATACACATTTAGGCCAACATAAGAAAATTATGTAAGGGACACAGGCTGCGCGATACCTTAACAATTAACTTGTTGAACAAAGCATGATTTGTGACAGAACTGCTGGACAAAACAACAGAAAGAAGACAGAAGTCAAAATAAATCTGAATCATCTTTAAATGCATGTCTCTGCTACAGTCCATCACAGCCAGAGTCTTTGAACTACAAGAGGACACTGCACAAAGAAGACCATGAATCACTCTTACAGCTTTCTTTCACATTGTTAAGCCTCACCTCGCACAGCTACACCAAACGTGTCCCAAAGCTGCAGTATTGTTGCATGGATCTGCACTGATAAATATTTTCTCATATGTATTATTGTGAAATGAAGCAAATGGTACTCACAGCTACGACGCGGCTGGGTGTGTGTATCATGGACCTGGAACTGAAACCATGGGTGTGGGTGAAGCTCCTTGGCTCTGGAAGGCTGTAGTCTAGACAAAGAAAAGAAAGATAAAATATTAATGTTTTCCATCAGTGCCACAGTGTCAACATGTTTAATATTCAGAATGTTTATCCTGACTGCAGAGAGGAGAAGTTACGTAAATTGTGACACTTTATCACTCGTGGATGAGAGGGGAAATGATTCAGTGACACATCTTGGCTTCTTGGGTTGGTGAGCTTCCAGCTCAGGATTGCATCGGCATGCTTGGAAACTATTATACTTGTAATTCTAGTTATTTATCAAAATTATAACAAAAACTAACCCCAAAATATGTAAAATTGGTTGAGTGGGGCAAACCTTCTCGAGTATATATATATATATACATATACATATTTCAAATGACAAACAAATGACACCAGTCATCATCATTTAGTTTAAAAAATGAAAACGTTTCTTTCATGTAATGTTCTCTCTTTGGGGCGGCAGTAGCTCAGTCTTTAGAGACGCTGGCAACCACCCAGTTCAAGTTCAGCTCAGACCAAAAGATGGAGTGTGGACTGATTTGCTGGTTTGCTTTCACACATTCAAAATAAAATGCTCCACCATCTGTCCACATTTGCAAGTGTATAGGCCCTTTGTGTGTGAAGAATTTCCCCATTGAGGGATTAATTATTTAATTTAATCAATAAGTAAATCTTCTTCTTAACTAGTAATGTAATTTGTAATGTTATGTAACATGAGAGGCGACGTCACTATCTGCAGCTCAATTCTATATCCAAATCTATCTCCTATATTTTCTGCTCATTGTCTCATAGCAGTAAAACGTGTGTGATTCAGGTTAATATTAAGAACAATTTTAGCAAGCAGATCCTTTTAACACTATCAGTTGGGTCCCTGCTTTATGGATCACTGTTAATAATGAACTTCACCACTTTTCAGCCCATTGATTGTTACTAATGCCTGGTTAGAGGCGTGTTGGAAAAGTGGTAACTTGCTCCTTAAACTGATACCGTAAGTCTGTTGCGTGACCTTCGTTTCCAGGACATCCTTTGATATGGGTGTAACAATAGTACCATAACAATGGTGTCTTGTGTTTTCCAAATAAATAAAAAGAAATAATACACAGTGTTAACAAGAATAAAAGTTTACAGCAAAACCTTTGTGAAGCCGTGCTTAGACATGGAGGCCAAATGCTAAAATGCATGCTAACGTGCACAATGATAATGTTAAAATCCTGAGAAATGTTTAGAGAGGTAATAGCACTAAACAGAGAGCACAGCTAAGGATGAATGTCAGTCAGTTTTGTGGCACTCGTCACAGGATCAGGGGGACACGGATGTATGTGCCTAATGTTATAGCAATCCATCCACTACTTGTCAAAGCATTACAATATGAAGCAACCAGCAGTCAGGGGATGATTACAAACTGTTGTGCCAGTCCACAAGATATTTTACTCTAGACCAAAGTGGTTGAAGCATCCAGCAGGTCTTTGTCTAACAGAACTAATGTAGTACAGATGGATTCACTTCACCTCGCAGATGGAAATAATGTGCATACACATGTGGATGAAAGAAGAATAGATTTCACACTATAACCATAGGTATGAACACTCAACAGCACATTAAACTATAAAAACATAGTATAAGTGAGCTGCTATGAGTTGAACAGAGAAAGGAAGGAGGTGTGGTGCCTGTTTTGAACGCTTTGGAGTAAAAACAACACACACACACACTATGCAGCCCAGGACGGAAGGAAGGAGGGAGGCGAGCCGGGGCTGGGAGGAGAGCTGGGCTGTATTCCTCAGCATTAGCATCACCAGGTTAGAGGTCAGGGGAGGTATACTCATACACGACCACCACAATAAGAAGACCCTGCACAGCATAGAACCAACAATATATTAATCACAAACTGTGATCTATTATTAATTGGCAAAAATGTAACACACAGCTAAAGAAGAGAATTGCCACTCCCAAGAAACACTGCAATACATAAATATGTGCAAATGAAGTTACAGATTAGAGATTACACTCTGTACTACAGAGTATAATCTCTAACTTGTACTACAGCTGTTTTGGAGCACCGGTAAAAGAAGGTTTTCAAGCACAGTGAGGGAGGCAAGTAAGCAACTGAACTCAGCAGAGATGAAGAGACCAAAGAGAATGATGGAGGAAACTAAGAAGAGAGAAAAGAGAGTGACTGAGCAAGAAGCTGTCTGGCAAGAGTAAATCTGGGACTGTTGGGGAGATTTATGTGAAATACAGTAAAAGGCTGAAAGACAGACGCCGAGCTGGGCTGACTGCTGTTGGACTAGTCAGTAATATTAGCTGACTGCAGTTAGCAAAGGTGTCAGTCGCTTCCCTTAATAATTTTCCTTAAACCAATGGTAAAACAATCACCTAACCGCTTTCTATGATGGCTATGATGTAGCTGTTCAGGAAAACTAGTAACTAGAAATACACAGACTAGTTCTGATAAAGCAAAACCTGACCGTGACTGTATATGTTTCTATGTTTCAATATGTTTCTATCTTGTGATGGTCCAAGAGAGTGGAAATGTTTCCGGTGGTGAATCTCTTCAAACTCCCTTTGCTTCTTCTTTTCCAAACATTACTATCATGGTGTCGTCGTCAACACCAGGATAATTCTTACTGCATGTGAACACACTCGCATACCATAAGAAATCCAGAATACAGGAATGTTTAAGCATGTTTTTAATCAACTCCAGTCTTCTCTCAAAAGTTTTATGACTGTGATTAAGCCAATCTCCCAAGATGAGGCTGTTTTCTCAAGAAGCAATACAAGAAGCCTCTCAGTGATTTATGTGTGCAGCTTCTCTCTTTCTCCATGAACCATTATCGGGTCATGGTATCCAGCCAAGTCTTTCTCAACACTGTGTTTTCTCAAAGGTTTCAATCTCTGTCACAAAGTCATCTTCTACTAAAGCTTCAATCCTTGTCCCACGATATCCAAAAAGACAACCTTGTCATCCAACACAATAGTTTTTAAGATACAATGTCTTGGACTTTCAAAGGGAGTAATTTGACCCGCTACTGTTGGCACTAGACAAATGGTAAGCATGTCACCAAAACCAGAAATCAAACCCATAGAGATGGAAAGTATACCAATATTAGTTGAAATACCCTGGTCTGGACAGACCGACCAACAACTGACAACAAATATCACCATCCTTACTAGTGGTGCAGTAAAGCTTGTACCTTGTAGTATTCTGTAAACTAGTACCCACATACTCAAGTCAGGAGAACACCAGAAATGTCAGGGTCTACTCCCATCTCCTCTCATCAAAACTGATAAATATCTTAAGGAAAGTAACATTGTGTACATAACTGACCCCTGCCATTAGGTTGGGTTAAAAGCTTGAACCTGACCTTGGTGGTTAAGATGATTGCATTCCTTGCTCGTAACCTTATGCCCTTTTCTTCTTATCTGGCTGAAGTGCAAACCTACAGTAATCGATTTCACAAGAGTCAAGGAAAAAATGGATAAGATGTTTTATGCTTGGTAGTTTTTATTAGCTCAGGCAGTAAGATAAAGATTGAATATTTTCACTATTACTTGGACATGACTACAAGAAAAAGTCAAAGTTAAAAGCTTTACTTTAGGACCCAGGACAATACAAGTAACTGGAATGATATTCTTTTCTCAACATTCAAATTTATTAAGATCTAATTATATCCATTTTTCTCTTACGTTAAGCCCTCAAGTTTTATGGTCCAGTCACTCGATGTGACAGCAGGTCTTACTCCCCTGGCCGAAGTACAGACCAGTCTAAAATAGACTCTGATAACATGCTGTGAAGAGCAGATTAGAAAGGAATGTTCAGCACACAAGGTGGTCAATGAGCTTAGAAGGGGTGTTGAACCAGACCTCAGCTAACATGCATTTTTCAGGAGTTGACACCCTCGTTCATTGCACTCGCCCACACAAGCATCTCTTGTGACTGCACCACGCTGTCCAAGTTTGCATATTTTGTTCTGATTCCTGATTCCTTTCATTTTCACTGTGGATGCACCACATCCAACATAATCTGAATTCAGGCAACAATGTGTGAAGAACCCCCTTTGGAATATTCAATTCCATCCAATGTCGAATGAAACTTTTAACTCATGACAAAATGTCACTTATATAGGCATCAACAAAATATTTTAAATTACCTTTAAACATCAGATCAGCGGCTTTACATAGGGTACATATACACGTACTCAATAATATCTACTTAATGTCACTGTCATTCTGCTGCTGCTGTTTTAAAGCCAAACTGAAATTTGAATGTTCTTCACTTTTCATGGAAATCAAAACTATAATATCACATAATTGTGCACATAAAAACGTTTTTGGACATATTTGAGGAAGGTGCATCTCAGGTGTACAACTGAGACTCAGACCATGGACTATGGATAGAGTATAGAGCAGTGGTTCTTAACCTTGTTGGAGGTACCGAACCCCACCAGTTTCATATGCTCATTCACCGAACCCTTCTTTAGTAAAAAATAAAATGTGTTTTTTTTACTGGTGCACAAAATGAACCGTTCATTAACATCACCTTGTTCAAATAACAAAACCAACACAGTGCATGAACTCACAACAACTTACCTCAGTGTGACTTCTGCTGTTGCCTTTGAGAGACCAGTTCAGATATGCGTGGCTTCACCTTGGCAAGTGCCAGTCTCATGTCATTTTCACAGCAAAGTCTGTTCCTTTTCTTAGTTTTTATGTCCAGCATCCTCGAAAACGATTGCTCACAAAGATATGTTGTAACAAATGGTATAAAAAATTCCAGGGCGGAGGCTCCACCAAACCCCTGAGACCGACTCACCGAACCCCTAGGGTTCGATCGAACCCAGGTTAAGAACCACTGGTATAGAGGATAACTAGAATTGGCTATCTTTCTTTTAGGGGTCCAAATTTGTTGCAATGCAGGTCGTAATAAAACAGTGCCTATGTAAGCAGTTGCTTTGTGTCTGTTGGGGAGAGGGCATAGAGCATATCAGGTGTGCATGTGATAGCTGGTTGATGAACCTAGTTAACTGTTACTTAACTGTTAATTAGTTGTTGTTTTTTTTGTTACACGTGTAGCAGGGACAGCACTCTGTAAGTTTCTCCATCTTTTCAATCACATAATATAATGTATGAAGTGTTGGAGTCAGAGACGGGCTGAGCAAAACCCTGCAACCACCTAAAGAGCATTGAATACGAAAATAAAATCAAATATCAAATATTGATACAAAAGTCAAAACAAAGCTGTTTAAAATTTATTTAAAAAAAAAAAAGAAAAATACACAAACTTCAGTTTAACTTTAAAAAGTTCAATGTATTTTTTTCTTTTCCTTCACATCTGTATCTTGTGTAAATGCGAGCAGATTCTTGAAACTTGAAGCTTGACTTGTGACGCAGTGAATCAAGTGTGCAATAACTTCTGTCAAAATGTTGTTATTGTTGTGAGGTAATGCAGTTCAGCCTTTTTAATTAATCCCAGAGATGAATGCTAACCTCTGGCTGTGTCGAATGGAGAAGAAAAACACATCTAAAACAACAAAAAAGGAGGCTTAGCACAGGTTCAGTCGGAAAACACTGACCATCTTCATGCTTACTCTATTCCCCTACTTTCTCTTTTAATTTCTGTTCCCACTTCCAACTCAATCCCCCAGCTGAGGGCGTGTAACCTTTATGTTGAAACCCAATGCAACAGAATGTGCCACACATGGAAATCAGGTTGCTGGTTTGTAGAGTACAGTATAGTAAGATATTGGATTTATTTGCTTATTTTTATTGATGTTGATTTCACGTTGACCATAGACTAAAACTGTTCCTTTCTCTGCTGCTGTCAACCATCCTCCCTCCGTTCACCAACAATCTATATCACAACCTGTCTTCCCAGTCCCTCCATGATTGTTTCCATCATTGGGATATTCACAGCTCATTGCATCCTTACTGCCTGAAATATAAAGACGCGCCAAATTTTATTCCCATTGTGCATGCGCTGTCAGTAAATTAATTCTATTTTCTTTTTATGCATCTATTTCGATAAAGTCTCTGCTGATCTGATTGAAATGTTGTGGTATATATAAGTTATACTTTTTTTTTGTAGTTGAGGAGCTCTATTCTGTGTGACTAATGGAAGTTTCATGGATATTTCCACAAAAACAGGATTCAGTGGAATGAAAGTTAATCTGTGTTGGCATTCAGTTAATCATTTTACTAATGAAAGAAGACCTCAGACGAGCTTACATGCAGCTTTCAGACCACATCCTGACTTCCTCATGGGTCATACTGGGGTCATGTTGTCTTATCAGACAGAAGGAGTAGCAGACGTAAGGATGAGAGATTTCCCCTTGACGTGTTCTTCAATCTGTTTGCTTAATAATTGCTTTTTGGATTATATTTCTTTATAAACAGAAAAGAATATTTCTCTTTAACGTGTCAACTCCATCCTGACTTGGATCCGTGATGTCATGAATTAGTTTCCATAGAGAGGAAAAAAACAGGAAATAAGCACAGGAAGGAGGAAATAACACATTCACAGATGCTCATAGTGAACAAATACACATCTGTGTATCAGAATGTATAAAAACTGTGAAATGATTACAGCGAATGGCTTAGTAAAGCTAACTGACATCACAATCATCCACGGATTAAATGTCAAACTGCTGTGATGTGTTAGAGATCACATCAGAGCTGAAGCGAGCCCAGCACAGTCCTGAACATGGGTCTCTACGAGATGGAATTTTTAAATTTCCACATCATCACTTCCCTGCATATTGTCTGTGTAGCAGATTTCCCATCTTGGTTGCATAACAGCTCACTTCGCATTCAACATTCACATCTGTTGTTATTGTGTTGAAATGTGGGTCTGTCTGTGACCGTGTGACATGGGACTGAGTATTGGTGTTCTAACAGCGCATGCATTCGGTGTGGACAGTTTGTTACACGACACCCTATAACAAAATCATGAATGTATTAATGTAGAGTAGCCAATTAGATTAATTCTGTTCAATTACTTTAACATCAAAGAATGTCAACAATCAACTAGATGGGATCCATAACCCCAAAACCTTTTCAAGCCATGGATTGTGTGTCCTGTACCTCATTAAATACATTTTTTGAGGTACATGTCAGCACATGACATGACTCTGAATCACTCTGGGGGATTCAGGTGGATGTTGTTTAAGCCAGTATGACTTCTGCCTCTGGAGCAAAACAACAAAATCCTCCAATGGTCCACAGTAACACAAGGAAAGAGGAGCAAGACCACTGCAGAACTAAATCTGAGTTTAATGTTTAATGAACTGCTTGGTGAATGAATACCAAACTTGCAAGCAGACTCCCAAAGGTGTCATGTTTCACATCGTCATCAGAATTCATATGTCTAATTCATAAACTGGATAAGAATATAAATATGAAAGTAAACCCACAGTACAATCAGCACAAGTGCTAAACAAGTTTAGTGCAGTTAGTTTCTTATTAAATGAAATGACTAGTCCGTGACTTGGTTCTCACCTAAATGTTACTTTAACACGGCTACACTAATTCTATCCATCCATAACTGCTCATCCTCATCAGCGATCCCAGCAGACATTGGGTGAGAGGCGGGGTACACCCTGAACAAGTCAGTCACATAGAGACAAACAACCATTCATGTTCACACTGACACCTACGGACAATTTAGAGTGACCAGTTAACCTGTTAAGTTAATGTCTTTGGACTGTGGGAGGAAGCCGGAGTACCTGGAGAGAATCCACACAGACACAGGGGAGAACATGCAGACCGAACCGGACCACCCCTACACTAACTGTGACAAACCCACCAAGAATCATTTACATGAAGTATTTTAGCGTTTTTTTCAGCTCATTGTTTTGATCCCACTGACCACAACTTTTACTCTACTCAACCTCGTTCCCAGCAGGCACAAAAAGCTCTGATAAACCCACTGTACACACTCACTTCACCGCAAGCAACAGACAAAGCAGGGAGGACCATTCATCAGCCTCAGGTGGACAATTCCACAGTTTAATGTTATCTTAGGCAATTCTTCACCTAAACTTTCACCACAGCACAGCTTTTACGAGACGAGAATGTGTCACTTTATAACATGATCTGCCCCCCCCCCCCCAAACAGACAAATGATGTATTAATGCAGCTGGAAGCCAAACAGGAGGTCTGCTGCATGATCTGATTTCTGTTTTACTTGTTAGAAGTGATTTAGAAACTCCACTGAATACCCGAATATTATTATGATGGGCATTAATCATAGTTATTTCAAAGAACATGAAGTGTTTGTACATTTATAATGTAGTTACTAGACATCACCTGCTGATGGCTTGGACAAAGACAAGTGTTTAAGTCGAGGTGGCTCACCTGTTGATCCGATCAGAGAGTCGTCCAGTCTGGGGAGAGAGGAGGACTTCTTCTCAGCCATGCGTAACCGGACCTGCTCCCGGACCCTCCTGGCTCTAGCGCCCGGGTCCTGAGACGAACAGTCCGAGGGAACCACGTAAGTCGTGAAGGCTGAGTTGGGCTGCAGAGCGGATAGAAAACAGCCGTCCGCCACCGCGACGCTCATCCTGACAAACCGGAGACAAACAAACTTGTGGCAGGGCAGAGAAATAAAGAGGAGGGCGCGGCTCGTCCGGTGACTGACTCTGATGGGTGTCCGCTGTGAGACGGATCAGTCCGGCTGGATGTCTGTCTGGAGGCGGGACCTGCAGAGCCGGGGGGGTGGTTGTGGTTTGCAGGAGGGGTGGGGGGCAAAATCCAAAAGTTATTGTGAGGACAGTAAACAAGTTTGAAAGGAAATGCAAAGTTTCCTATGAACATAAATGTAACCTCATCCTGCACTAGTATTTATTCTGTTAACTGTTTCTGTTTAGGAAGGGTCAGCAGCACCACCCCTCCTTAATCTGCACAATAATGTACAAAGTGTGATAGCAATATGTTTGAACAAAGGGAACCATTGTAAACTTCAACATACACTTGCTTTCTGTGCCAAAAGAGTATTTGGCATTGAATTGGATCACAGATAAAGTTCCAGTGGCAAAGGGTTATATTTGAATATGTTGCATTGGACTATATGACATGTAAACTTCACAGCAACGATGATGCCCTTTCGTAAAACATGGGAACCCTTTCTGTCATGTGTTGGTTTGAATACTTCCACCATTCTCACAAGAGGGTGCCTCAAAAGGGACGCTTCACAATTTAATTTATTTACTTAGATTTCTGCTTACCTTTCCTTAATCATGTAAATATTTCACACATAACAATAAACCCTCTTTACTTTATTTTACTGGACTCATTTATTTTAAATGTATTTTTACTTGTATAGAATGTGACTCCTGCCTGAATCTCTTGTCTGTACGAATGTGAATCTGAATAATGTACGTGAGACAAATGTTTGTTTTGTTATGTGTTCTTGTTTTACCTGTTTTAATACTTAATAAACATATTATATTCCATATCTGCCATATTCTTAGTATACGTCAAACTAAACAAAATGATGTCAGAGGTCATGACCTCTGTGTGTAAGTATGTGGAGGTGTGTGTGTGTGTATGGTTGTGCGCAGCATTCATTCATTTATATATATATATATGTGTGTGTATATGTATATATATATATATAGCTTCAGTGAACTATGTGAACTTACTTTTCATACATGGATTGGAGGATACTTTCATGGAAAATCAAGGTGTGTACTGGAGATAGACACATCACATGAAAATAAAGTTACTGATAAAGTCACTTGTAAGAAGAAGAAGAAGAAGAACTTTATTGATTCCTCAACGGGGGAAATTCTTAATTAGCTCTATGTTAGAAGTGTGAGAAATGGTGCAGTGATGAAGTGATAACCTAGAGGTTAGTTAGTTGTATGATCCACACCGGTGGCCTATAATACACCCTGATGATGTTATCTTAAGTTGTCTGACTACAGAAACAAAAAGGTATAAATGAGAACAACTCAGTGTTGAGTTCAGATATATTACACAACTCAGGTTATCTAAAAGAGCAGGAGGGGACAGATGTTTATTAACTGAGACTTGGCAGAGCAACCAGGTCAGACAGACTACGATTCCACAGTTTCTTTGCCAGTGTTGGTTTCAACACTAGTGTTGTGCATGTACATACACAGAGTTTCAAGATTAGGAGTCTCTGACCTGAAGATGAAGGTGATGAAACATCAGGACATCTCCAAAGTCATTGCAAGTCGTCCTCCGTGCAACATGCACATCTGCAAAAGATGTAGAGATGTGACATTCCACACACTGCAGACCATCATTGCTACTGATAGAGCCGTTGATCTAAGCATTAGCCAGCTTAGTGTGGACATTTTGGCCTGATGGTGGTGCAAAAGGAAACCTCACAGAGTGTTTAAAATGGAGAGTTAATTCCACAGTACTCCTGTGAGTCTTCAGTGATGTCAGGCAAACATAGCCAAAAAGTTCTCATTGTTACAAAACACCCAAACATTTTAAAACCATGATATGAAGTCACATGTCTGTATGTAACACACAACAAATAATCATTTCTATCCAACCCTAATGGATGACTGGAGACAACAAGAGGGAGAGGAAATGAGAGAGGATGAGTGATTGGGATACCATGATACGATTGTGAAGAAGAACTATGACGTGACGTTGTCTCAGAGAGCTCCCAAAGTTAACTGAGGTGAATACAAGCTCATGAGAAGCCGAGACGGACAACGATTTGATGAAAATGATGTGAATCGTATATGTCACTGTGAAGTTATATGTAGTTATTTCCCCAAATCCGACTTTTTGTTCTTTTACTAAGTTTTCTAAATGAGAATAACTGACATCATTTCTGAATAAGCAGAGTTTTTTTTGTGTTGATACAGTGGATGTTTAAGTGCCCAGGAATGTGGAAATAACCTCATCACTTAAAGCTAACATGAGAAATACCTGGGGGAGGTCTGAGAAACTAAGTCTGAGGAGCAGAGAGGCACAGGGAGGGACTCCTGCCAGGTCATGAAACTTTCACACAGACCTCCAGAGAAACCACTCTCAGTTTGGGTGTGGATGTAATGAGGAGTGTGGCCTGCGCACAACCACACACACACACACCTCCACATACTTACACACAGAGAGGTCATGACCTCTTGCACTTTCTTTAGAGAGGGGCTTTCACATTTTTTTTGTTTTTTTTGGCATATTTCACATCCCTGGCACTTCGTCCTGGTAAGCAGGTGAGGTGAGGCAATCCACAACTACACCACTAGATTTCACTCAAACTTACTAATATCACCTTTCATGCAATCACGCAGCCCAAAGTGCTTCACAGAGCGAAAATAAAACAACGAAGATAGATAGATAGATAGATAGATAGATAGATAGATAGATAGATAAGACAAAAATAAAATAAATAAAGGCCATATAATTATAAAATGTATACATGTATTTTTTAAAAACAAGTTAACAAACATAAAAAGTGCAGCAATAAAACAAATTTAAAAAAATAAATAGAAAAGCACATTAAAGCCTATAAGGTGAATAAACACAGAGGATAAAAGTATAAAGAAAGGAAGACTCAGCAGTGAATGACAGGGCACCTTAAATAAAATCCAGGCTATAAAGTCTTAATCTTTCATCATGATTATCATGTGGAGGTTCTGGGCACGACCAGGAGTCCAGCTGCTGAGGATCTCAAGGACCTGCTTGGTACATATCTCTGTAGCGTGTTTAAAAAATAGGCTGGTGTCATTCAGTGATTTAAAAACCAATAAGAAAATCTTAAAATGGGGGTAATATGTGCCCTCTGCCTGGTCTTTGTCAGTACTTGGGGTGCAGAGTTGTACGAGCTGTAAGCAGCCTAGTGTTGTTGTTTTTTTGTTTTTTGGGGGGGGAAGACCAGACAGAAGGACGTTACAGTAATCGAGGAAATTTGCGGCTACCAATATAGACATGACTTCCAAAATAGTGCTTTGAGAAAATGACAAATTAAAGGGATAGTTCTGTTTTGTCAGTCCTTTAAATCAGAGATGCCCTGTCAGCCATTGGCTTGTTAGGTTACTTAACATGGATGTTAAGCTCTAGAAAGCTTCGTTCATCTGAACGTTCTGTGGACGTTCTCAGTGCAGATGGCTGGGGCACATATAGTTTTCATTAGGATAGAGAGTGAGTGTTGGAATTCAGAGCATCCGGGACTAACAGCTATGAATCACACAAATCAGCGTACAGAGAGTAGAGGAGGGACAGTGTGAAAACCAAACAATGAGCTGAAAGGTGCTAAAAAAAAGTCCTATAGAGCTGAGGGGAGCTGCAGATCCACGTGAGACGCTTAGTAACTACGAACACTGAAGTCATTCATCCAGTGTTGCCATAAATATATTGATTAGTGCAGCTTTAATGTAGCATGCTTGATCAGATGTCAGCGTGAAACATGAGACCATCATGTTAAAGCACACATTTAAGAATTGAACATAGTTCCACTTAGAGTATTTTCTTTTTAGAAACTACATTCTGTAAAAAATAATATAATATAATATAATAATATAATATAATATAATTATAATATAATAGAAATAAAATAGATATAATATATATAAATAAATAATATAACTCTCTTGAGTTACTTTTAAAATGAACATTGTGCTGTATCTGATCTCAGTCAACCATCACATAGTCTGTCTTTAAATACAACTTAACTTGACAGACAGCTGCACTGTTGGCCACATTCATTTGTGTTTTTGTGTGCATAAAGGTGTTGATTTAAAAGACAGCAGATTAAAGAGTCCTAGTTCTAATTTACTTCTATGAGTCACTGGAGATATATCTGCATTGTCACTCCATCCACCACAACCATTCGTTGTGCTTTTGAAGCTACACACCCTAGGAACATTCTAGGGCGTGCAGCTTCAAAAGCATTCCTATCACCAGATGCATTGCAGAAGCTCACCTGGATCCAATTGTCCATGGTTATAAAAAAAAACTTAGGCTGCTCCTGAGACTCTGACAGACGGATGCCCTCTGTCAGACAGAGTCTCACTGGATAAACTAGTGAGGTCTGAAAGGAAATCAAACTCTTAAAAATCTATAATATCATTTTGTACCCAGGCACCCTAACCTGAGAGGATTATTGCTGGAATGGTTTATAATATCAAAATGTTTCCTCCGCTGTTGAGAGATAGTTTCTCTACTTTTACATAAATCACCTGTCCTCCCTTCTTCAAAATGCCAAACATCACCATCACTAAAAGAATATTCCTTGTCTTTAAGACGTAAGAAAACTGTCTAGTCCTGAGAGGTTGGCTCTCATGTGTTGAGCCATGCGAGAGATGAAAATTCTCCATGGACCACCAAGTCCCAGACTGAACTCCTCTCACTTCACTTGTTATATACTATACATAATACATAATTACATACATAATTACACAATTTCATATGTGTTATTTCATTGTTTTGATGTAGAAGTTAACCTACAAAAACATGAAATGAGAAGGCGTGTCCAAACTTTGGACTGATACTGTATAATAAATCTTTTTCTTATAATGCGGTTATGGTTTTTACTCAAGATCACTCCTCCTCCATATCAGCTTCAAGATTTAGGATAATACTGACACCAAACATTGGTGTTTGTCTCCATCTGGTGGTTAGAGAACATCACTGTCCCAGATTTCAGTTTGGGAAGTACTAGTTTGTAAGCAGAAGGAAAGGTCTAACAGGATGACCCTTCACCTCCAGGTCAAACTGAAATGCTGACGCTATCAGTCTGAGTTCGCTCCCACGAGATTCATGCTGACAAAAGTGAGTGTGAGCAGCTTTAATCATCTCTGGGAAATGTAGTAACACATTCCTCTTGTTGCTCACGACATCATGATTCTGTCCTCCTGTGTGTGTGCACATACAGGATGTGTAAACCCTGACCGTGTGCTGCAAACTGGATCTGCTTTGAGCTCTCTCAAATCTTTAGCCGTTAGTATTGTTCCTCATAAATGTCTTGTCATGACTGAATGAAAGCGCAAAAGTCACATGTGTCTCAATGACAAAAAAGCCATCACTTCATTCGTGATTTCATCACAACAAGACAGTAAAATCTGTGTTCCATATCTGAAAACGGTAATTAATATTGTTTTTAGTTGATCATGTGAGGTCATTTTATATAAGTGAATTGTGTATTAAAGTATTGTGTATTAAACTTTATTTGCACCTTTTATACATGCCATGCATCTTAAATAAACAGATCAAATTCACATTTCATATTTCTGTAAAGCCTGTTTAACAGAATCTCTGTTAAACTGCAGAAGTCTGTCTGCTCTGTTGGTACATGTAATGCTGACATGTTCAGTGAGTCAAGGCAACGACTTAAAGTATAAGGTGACAGGAAGTCAATGCAGAAGTGCTAAAACAGTCGTGCTGTGCTTCAGCTGAAGGAACATCCAGTTAAACTGCAACAGTCGAGATAGTGAGAAACGAAAGCATGACTCAGCTTCTTTATGTAAGAAGTAACATATAGTCTGACTTTTCAACATTCGTATGTTGGAAACATACTTGTTGTACCACACATGCATTCTGTAGTCAGTATGCTTTGTTTAAATCTCTCTAGTTGAATTTATAAATAAGTGCCACTTAACTATCACTTCAGATTGGTCAAACAGTCCTATTTTAATTTTGAAACAGTTGTTGCCTGTCCAAAGTGTAACATCTGGAAGCAGTCTATATGACTCATCTATGAACTATCAAACTGTTTGAGTTTAGATAGTTGCAGCAGAGTTTGGTCACATGCAATGAGGATTATGTGAACAGAGTAGCTATGATCAGACCAGATTACATATAACAAAATGTAGGGACACTCTCAAAGATGACTTTTAACATTTTTAATTAGGTCATCAAAACATGGCTGTCCTGCAGCCTTTGATTAAACGTACACACCTCCATTGTGTATTTATGATTTCATTTGACCAACTTTAAATGCTGAATCAGCAGAACATATTCATTAGTTTGAATATTTGTTAAGTTTTTCTGTTTAAGGATGATCCAAACATAAATGTAACCCTGACATGTGACTAAAAAGTTTAAGAATTATTTTTGAAAATCTTTTGTCACCTTGTGAAAGGTCAATTGGATTGGATGGATTTCTTTCTTTTTTTTTTTTTCCCCCCATATACCCACATACATATTAAGATTCTTAAAGAAAAAAAAAAAGACCACCAAATTTTTTTTTATTTGTAAAATACATTTAATCCCTTTATATTTTGGGCAAACCAAAGTCTACTAGAGTAGAGAGGGGTTGAGATTGAAGTGGCAGTGTGTCCCGAGCATCAGGTGCCAAATTCAAAAAGGCAGCAACACGGACAGAGCTGTGAGAAACACAGCGACTGTCCTCATCATCCGGGAATACTCTACTGTTTTTTTTTTTGGTTTCTGGGGGAGAATCCAGCTGATGTGTTGAAAGTTTATCTTACTCTCAGTCAGCACTGCCACAAAATCCTCCTCCCTTTCTGTCCAGACTCTTTTTGACGACGTACCAGACAAAGATATCACAATACAAGGAGAAAAAAAAAGGCATACATTTGTCTTTCTACAGCCTTCATGATTTCATTAGTACAATACTTCAGAGCTGTAAATATTACAAGACACTTTTACTGTTTCTCAGTTTAAGTATGAGATGCTAACAAGACAGGGTTTTAGTTGGTTGACAAAAGCTGTGATAAAATGGAAGGTTACACAAGATGATATGAATTATGCGTGTGTGTGTGTGTGTGTGTGTGTGTGTGTGTGTGTGTGTGAAATTGGAGTGTCAGCTTATAGGGACAGACCTCAGGACAAAATATTTTCTATCTGATGGAGTAAAAAAAAAAACAAAACCCACAGCATGTTCAGTTGCCAGATGGGAGCTTTGTGATTGGCTGGACTTCAGCATGCAGGTAAGACTGATCTGTGGTCAATACTGTAGCTGTGACCGTGCTGCTCTATACTAATAGTACAATTAATACTACTGCAATCAGCCCGACACTGTTTAAAAAAAAAAAAAACTTCATGGAGCAGCTGCAAAGTCATGAACACGTAAAATCTAATATAGCACAAGTACGACAAGTTGTAGTTGGAAGAGAAGCTACAGGCTGGATCAAGTTCTTGGCCGGGTGTAGTGACGTCCAGGAGTCTCTGAGACACAAAATAGTTCCAGCTCACACGGTTTTAATTTTGGCGCTCATGATATTGTGTCCCGAGCTGCTTTTTTGTTTGGAACAGTTATCACATGAATGTCGACGGTGAGTTAGGTTAGTAGGCTGTGAGGCTGGAGGGACAGTTACAATGACTCAACCAGTTCCGATGAGACACGACTAGACTCAACCAGATGAGGCAACCCCTAGATCCAGAACACCACACGGAGGGCTCTCTCTGCTGTTGCACCGGATTACGGAACAAGCAAAGGTCGATCCATTTCCTACAGAGCTGAGCAAGCAGAGACAGACTGGCTGATGTTTGGGAAGCCAACGGGTTTGTTGGAATACAAAGAGATAACGACAAACAAATGGATGGAACAGGAGCGCCGGTCGACTTGCTCTGCGTAAATGTTACATTTGAATTTAGTTTCAGGTCTAATTTGTGAGAGATGATCAGTGTTGAGCCGCCCGCTCCACAAATCAGTGCACAGTTGTATGAAACTGTTTAAGTACTTCTCTTTTTTTCATCTCAATCTTTTTTTTCTTTTCTTTTTTTTTTTAAACGCACATAAAGACTACACCAAATGAATCCACCTCTACCCACTGAGGTAAATACGGTTTTATGCAACTGAGCATTCGGAACAGTTTTGGACATGTGACGAACAACAAACAGCCAAAGAATAACTGAGATTCTCCTTTGCACACAGCATCACACGATAAGCGATAAGGATGCAAGGACAGGGAAGTGCATTTGTGTGTGTGTTCACCTGTATGTGGCGTGATGAGGCCGACGCTAGCGCTTCACTAGCGTCGGCCTCACCACGCCGTCATCTGGTTCTGTCTAGGGCCGAGACAAGCAAGCGGAGTGCAGGAAGAATACAGGACAAGGATCTACTGTAATACAATATCCATGCTCAGGCAGTCATAAAGCACTGTTAATATATATATTTATATACAGTTTATACATAAAACAGTGGAAAAACATTCATAAAACCGAGAATATAATAGCATGTTCGTAGGCAAGGAAGCAGTAAACAACTAACGAATCACTAAAAGGATTAGAGCACCGGGACGTGTTGGTGTAACTCGTGTGACAGTGTGATATAATATCTACATATCAGGTTAGAATAGCACTGGTTAAATATCCATAACAGCATCGGTGACTAACAAAAAAATTCACTGACAGTGTCATGAAAATGCTCAATGGAGGATGGTTTATGTTGTCTTCTCAAAGAGCTGACTAAATCCAGCAAGCAATATATGTGACGATTCCTGCTTATAAAAAGGAAAGAAAAAAAATGAGACAGACACTGCGAGCTCGTCCTTCCCTCACGGCGAGCAGCCTGGAAAGCCTGTCGCTTTAGTACACCGGGCTGTTGCGGATCCCGCAGCACAGCACCATGCTGAAGATCATCTCGAAAATCTGTGTGGATCAACGCAAAGAGATGTCAGATTCTTACGAGCTTGCTTAAAGCACCAGATGTGGAATAATGTACAAATGAAAACAGTCTGCTAAAAAACTAGAAGTGGCTATTTCAGGATATTGCTTAGCTTTTTAAAAATGAAGCAGAATCATTGTTGGTTTTAATATTTTTGTAGGGTTTTTTAATAACAATAAAGGGATGCAATGGTTACCGGTATTATGGTAAATCTCTGAATTTTTTTGAGATAAAAATGACCCAATATGTTTAAATTAATGTCATTATCTTGGTGGATTATCGGGATATGTTAATAACAGCCTCATCCAAGTCTCGCGAGTGACTTGCGATGAAGGCGCCGTGTAGCCTGTAACATAGGCATCAAGAATGAAAAGCATGGCAGAATGTTAAGAATGCAGCTTTTGGACAACTATCCTGTCTGCACAGGCATTAAGAATATCTCGATAATATCACTAACCGTGATAATTAGGGCCCGAGCAATCCCTATTGGATTTCGAACGCTGAACGACGTTTAAAAGTAAATCGCATTTCCGACGGCCCATATCCCCTCGAAAACTCACGAAAATTCGCCTACCCCCCCAAAGTCGGGCGTGAAATTACGCATTTCGGGGGTCTCGCACATGGACGTACGCATATGGCTCGACAGCGCCACCTAGGTGTGTGTTTTCGGAGGGGCCCCTCGCCACGGTTTCATCCACGTGTACAAAATTTGGAGGGAGTATGTAACATGCCAAGACGCACAAAAAAGTCTCTTGGTGCCCCAGGCTACAGTGAAGCGTATGGCGTCCAATTTTTGTCAAATTTGGACTTTTCGTGTTTTTTGGGGTCATTTCCAGGGGTCGCATTTGAATGAACTCCTCCTAGGAATTTTATCCGATGTGCTTGAAACTTGGCGTGTGTGTTCTTCAGGCCTCGGCAATAAAAAGTTATCAAAATCACAACTTTTCATCAGAGGGCGTGGCTGTGACTGCGCGTCAAAGTCAACGTTGCCGATTTTTTCGGGAAAAAAATGAGACTCCATTGACTTTTGGGCTGATTTTCGGGCAAAAGTGTTGGGCTATCATATACTTTCTCAGAGCTGTCTGAAACTTCTTGCGGTTATTAAAACCACTGTTAATAAGATGCATCGCTGCTTGCAGCTTTAATTTGATCACTATAATCGAGATGTCAGATTTTCCATATCGTTACATCCCTATCAAACGCAAAACAACATCTACATTTAAAAAGGATAAAAACATGTTAAATTCTGTCTAAACACAAGCAGCCATATGAGCGTCAACTTTTTTTGAGCAACCGTAACTACCAAATATCACAGGAGAGGGAGAGCTGTTATGCTGAATAACAGCACGGCTGTGATAAGTCTTCTCTCACTAAAATAGGGCAGCTAAGCAGACGAGGCTGGTACGGTATCTCCTTTCGTCCTTTATCTCGTGTTTCTAGAGTGATGTGTTTTTACAGACACGTGATGAATTGTTCAAATGTCATATTTCTTAAAAGGGAGTTTGGTGTCATATTTTCCCTGGACAGCGCGGGGAGCTTTAGTTTACTTCAAGGTGCTAATCAAACGTGTGCCTGGCAGTACTGAAATATCTGTTGCTAAGGTTCAATACTGTTAACTTTAAAGCCACATTTAGTGGACATATTATCCCCATGTTATGGTCTGCACCATGGCTGTAAGGTTTGATGTTTGATGGTGTAGTTTGTGTGTTCTCACCATAATAACTGCAACCACCAGAGCAGCGATACCAATCAGATAAATCTTATCTGAAAACAAAACTTGGATCCTGCTGTGGCAACTCTGCAAAGAAACAAAAAAACAGTTCAGAGAAGCTTCTGAGCAGAAATAACATGCCAATCGTCCTGTCAAACAGTTTGGGAGGGAACATTTTAATGTCTTCGTCATCCAGGGCTGTATTCAGAGTTTGAGATGAGCACATGTGAGGAGGAGTCAGGAAGCTAAGACCAAAGACTAAACACAGTCTTGTGACAGTGAAAGTTATTAACTGAATGTCATGCTAAAAGAATCATGCTAAAAATACTACAGAGACGATGCAGTCTGCAGCAGCGTTCAGCACAATAATGCGTTTTTAGGCATCGATCAACATTGCCATCATTTTAACAGTAGCACATTATGATAAGCTTTATCTAAACATTGTGCCAGCGTGGTCAACTATTATTTTATTACAACATGTATTCATTCTATTTCACAGGTGTCAATCATATTTTTATCTATCGCTTCTATAAATCAATAGGGATGGGAATCGAGAACCGGTTCTTGTTGAGAACCAGTTCCGTGTGTTTCAATTCCATGGAATCGTTTGGCAGTTTATCTAACGATTCTCTTATCGATTCCAAAAAGCACGAATTACGTCACTCGTCGCTCGATTCCAGCAAGTACGACTAATTACGCCACGTAACTTACGCAAGTTTGGTTATTACGGAAGGTAACTCTGGTAAGTAACACAGTGCCTACCATGTTAGCGCCATGTGCTTCTTGCCACAGTTACACATTGTTACTAGGCTGTGGGCCTCTTTTGACCTCACTGTTGGTTTTATAAGGTCGTGATGCTTCTAACTAAACAAAAATTATGGTGATCAAACTGTTTGTTCTTCTTTTTTCCCCCCCAAATGAGAATCGATGAAGAATTGAATCGTTAAGCAGAATCAACAAAGAATCGAATAGTTGAGCAGAATCGATAAAGAATCGGAATCGTAAAAATCTCATCAATTCCCATCCCTATAAATCAATACACTTTGATTTTTCTATCACCTGACTCCTTTGGACTGAAGAGCAGTGCTGCTCCTTCTTTTAAAGACTTTTGGCAGGATTCAGTGGAAAACACCAGTTTATGAAAATTGAACACAACACAGTGCTGGCAAACATGGAGGCTTAAATTGGACTGAGGCCATTTCAATAATGTCAATGTTCTGCCAGGAAATCGACTTAAAGCCCCCAAAGCAGCACAAGTCTCAATACACACAACTCTCCCTGCATATTTTCAGCTGGCTTGTGTATCGTCCACCTCTGAATCCAGCCCTCAGTCACTCTTTACATCCCAAATACTGCTGGAGTTAAACAGTCTGTCTGAGCTCTTTTCATGGCACACATTTTGCCTTCAATCAAACAGGTGTTAAAGTGATAACATTAAGAGAAGAGTTTGACGTTATGGGAAATACTCACATATCGTACATATCTGTGCTTCAAGTATGAATGTGGAGTAGTTTAGCTTAGCATGAAGCCTGGACACAAAGCAAAGCGGCTCGGTTCTGTCTAAAGTTCGACCTCTAAACCTCACAAATGAACACATAATAAATATCTTGTTTGTTTAATCTGCAGTAAAGGTCTTAAAAAATGATGAGCTGTAGTTTTACGAGGAGTTATGTGCTGTAACTGTTTCTTTCAGACAGCAGAAGGAGCAGGGACTTGCTGGTGTCTAAATAAAGCATTGAGAAGTGTTGGTAAGCATGTTTTCAGACTTCGAATAGAGGCAGGCTAGCTGTTTCTCCCTGGTTCAATTGTCTAATACAAGAGCGGCATCGATCTCGTCAGCAAGCCCTTCAAAAATGACTCCAATCCATGTGGCAGACCAGTAAACTTGGTGGTACACCTAAATGGAACGGAGCCATCATTAAGATGATTAGCTGACAAGATGTCTGCCGTGTCGAGGGTCCGCTTTCTGAAACTTATTACACGTCAGAGAAAAATGTTGCTCCTCTCCCATCTGCATATCAAGTAACTCTAAAGGTTTGGAAACATTACACTCTGATGACATGGTACTGTACAACCTTCTGAATGATGAGGAATATTATATGGTCAGTTTTACCGTGGAATGTAAGCTACTCAAAATAACAGAGAAAATGTTTTTTTTTTTTTTTTGTTAAAACCAGGCTACAGTGTAAACAACCTCAGTGTGGCTCCTAGCCGTTTTATACACGGTCGCACTTACAGTTGTAGTTCCACTGCTGGGGCACAAGTCGGTCACGCCAAACTTGTCTGCTAATTGTGTCAGGAAAGTTGACGCCTGGCCTTTACCACAGCAGTTCAGCTGAAACACAAAAACATCACGGTGGTTATCATATAACATAAAATCAGAGATGTATAGTAACGAAGTGGAACTAAGTACTAAAATGCAGTATCTGTAAATTCCACTTTTACTGCACTACATATTTTTTATGAATTTATTACTTTCACTCCGATACATGTTTCATGTGCTGAATCGTTACTCGTTACTATTGTAGCGTCCAGCCGGACGCGTGATGAATGACAAGGCGATATTCAACAAACCTGAATTTATTGCTGAACGGTTTGGTTACAGGACTCGGTGACTGTCGGCCGTAACCACGCCAAAAAAACAACAACATAACAGTCCCGGTCTCACACATCAACCTCGCTCGTGCGCCGTACGTCATACACCGTACGTCATACACCTGCCTCACCCAGGCGCATTTACAGATCATGGGAAATCATAGAACTCTACCATGAACATTGTAACACTGTAACATTAGAAGTTGTGCCTTAATATATATTTGAAATAATATAAACAACAGTACTTGTACTTTTACTTGTACTTTTACTTTCAGTACTTGAGTAGCAATTTTTTTTACATACTTCTACTTGCAATACTTAAGTACAAAACATTTTGAATACTTAAGTACTTTCACTTAAGTATGGTGTTTAAAGAACACTTCAACTTCTACTCAAGTCAGTTTTTTGATATAGCACTTGTACTTCTACTCCTACTCCTTTACTCCAGTACTTTATACATCTCTGCATAAAATACATAATAATCACTAGGAGGTTTGAAATGATTCACATTAAATATGTGGGTTTGTCCTTTTGTGCAAAGTGCATCTTCATCATTCTTTAGTAATGTCGTGTTTAAGTCAGTTTGCTCTCGTGCTATATGCTATATGTAGTTTTCATAACAATAAATGAGAGTGGGATTAATAGATAAGTTAATTAGGACTTGGAAAAGTTCCTGGATGTGGGACACGCTGATAAAAACAATGAAGGCTTGAACGGAATCATTCTGACGCATGTTCATACCGTCTCGTGGAAGACCTTGAGCACTGCGGCAGCAGCGTTTGCCTTGTCCTTGTCAACGATGGTGTCTGTCATGGCCTTGTCGTACACAGAGTCGTAGAAGTTAATCATTTCCTTCGACACCTGAAACAGGAACAAAGAGGTTTTTATGAGTTCAGCAACAGCTCTGCTTGATACTCGAACAGCGACTACCAGTACGTATCCTCTGTTTCCTCTGTATTCACAGAACCTTGAGGCTCAAAAAATATTCTTTCTTAACCTATGACCTCTTTCACAAGCTGTGTTTCCTACTCAGGTAGCTCGAAATGGCAAATGAATGAAATAATAGTGTTACGTCAACATTGACAAACAACTAAACTGTTCAATCTTGTTTCAAGTCATATAAACTGAGCACAGACAGTTGTAATTTCCGGTTGCTATACTTGTTTGGATTAGGAAATATGTTCACACTGTGGAAAATGGAAAAAAAACAACAAAAAAACATGATTTATTACTTCCACTGCACAGTGGATGTAATATTTGTACATCCAGATGTTTGGAGGAGTCTGAGGATTCTAGAAATACCTTCAGAGGGGTAAGTGTAGAGAGGACCTCCTCTCCTAGCAATACCCACACCTGGACTAAATCTATCCCCCTCTACAACTGCACCTTGATTCTATGTGAGTATGTGCACTAACATGTCACACTGTACCTTGACTGTTTCCCATTTTTGTAAATTGCTTTGGATAAAAGCGTCGGCTAAATGAATCAACGTTAATTTTAAAGTGTTAGTAAGCTTCTGCTTTTCCACAGATCACTGTTCTTTTGGGATAAATGCCGCACGCCCATTTCAAACTCTTGTGCATGTCGCAGACTTACAGTGTCTTTGTGCATGAAGCCCCAGATTCCAGCTGCCACTTCGCAGGCAAACAAGATGACCAGGCAGGCGAAGAACTGCGGGACAGAACAGAAACATCAGATGAGTGGGGTCCATTTAAGGATTTAGCTGACTGAGGTTGAATAATGAAGTTAAAGAGGCGCCCTGTGGAGTTTTCTTGTAAACAAACAAAAGTTGTTGTTTCACCAAAATGATTGTGTTGAGTGCATTTCCTTCCTCATTAACATTTACAATTTGTTACGTTTATTTTAAATCCAGCATTGTTTACTGCCTTGTGTCCTTTTCTAGCACATACTGCAGCATATCTTGGTGTGGTTGCTGCCACCTGTTATCAGTAAAATAGTGTGACACTGCATCATGTCACGCACAAGAAAAAATGAGGACCCACCCACAGAGAAACGTCTTCAAAGAGCTACTACACCTCTAAAACTCCAAATCGTCACCTTCCAGAAGGCGTGGGATAACAGTTGAAGTTCTCAACACTAATGCCAGAGAGATGTGCTGCTTTAATTGCTGCAAAAGGTGGACATACTAAATATTAGGGCTGGGTATCAATTCAAATTCCAAGAATCGATTCGATTCCGATTCTTAAGACTGAGAATCGATTATCATAATCCGATCCGATCTCGATTCGGGTTAGTGTTATTAAAACCATGTAACCCGCAATCAGCCTCAGTTATTTTAAGAGAACGTACAGAAGTGGCTGGTAGTTGTAGAGTTTTCCTTGAGTGTTCTTTTGTCTGTAGTTTTATTATATTTCCGGTGAATTTCCATTTTTCCCACGTTCATGAACGCATCATAGTCATTCTGACGGCCAATGAACGCACCTCGCATGTGTGAGACGCTGTAGTGTAGTTTAAACACGGTGCACGCCTGTTTCAATTCAATGACGTGACTAGTGGGGTTAAAGTTCACCGGGGGAAAATGTATTAAAATTATAATTTAACTAAATCGATCTTTGGATGTACGAATCGATCTTAAGGAATTAATATGCAAATCGATTCAGAATCGGAAAATCGATTTTTTCAACACAGGCCTTCTAAACATTAAAGTTAAAAGTGGATAAAAATCAGTAGGAGTCACTTCATCTGATGTTTGTTGTGCTCAGAGTAACCATCTGCATGTTTCATGAACATTATGAAATGAAATCATGTTTTAGGGTAAAAAAAAAAAAAAAAAGTAAATATTTTCAGATCTGCTAGGTGTTCTAATCATTTTGGCCACCACTGTATAGGCAAATTATTTTAGGAAGGTGCCGACGTGGAAGTGTAAAGATGGCAACTGTGACTCACAGTTCCCAAAAGACACTGGGACTCCTGGATGGCTCCGTAACATCCGAGGAAACCGACCACCATCATCACTGCGCCTACAGCAATCAGGATGTGGACACCTGGACAGACAGAACAGATTGATTAATATTCATGGAAACAAATGCACAATATGAGTGGTGGCAGAGTGCTGCAGGGATACCGACCACGACACTAATCATGCTTTTAAAGTCAATCTGCAAGTCAATGTAAACGCTTATAAGAATTCTTATAGAATGTGAACCACTGAAAGGCTTTAAAACCACTGTGGTTTTGAAGCATTAACAAACGGTTGGAGGTATTCCTCCACCCTGTTTTAATACCTGCATGCATGCAGTAACATCTGATGGACAGCAGAAGGCACAATCTTGCCTTTGTGCCAGTAGAAAAAAGTGAGTCATGTTCCAGTTATGTTCACAGGAAGTTGTTCCCGTGTCTTTCTAAAATAAATCGCCTGCTTCTTCTTAATTCAACACGTTATTTTTTCCATCGAGAACACAAAACACCTGCACTTGTTTTCTCCCCACTCTCTCCTCAAACACACTTATCTCTGCCATGTGTTTCCTGTGTCATGCAGGTTAATGTTTGACCTTACGGAAGACAGAGGGGGCTGCAGCATGGAAAAAAAAAGAAGAAAAGACCTGTGGTGAATGTGCTCCACCGTCCTCTTTCACAAATTTACATCTTTGCTTTTCGTTCTATTAATCTCAGGGGGTGCGTGGTAGTAAATCTCAGATGTACACTGGCCTTTTTTAGTACAGCTGAGAAGAGGAAGTGAAAAATAGGATAATAAAAAGTTCAGGTCAAAGGTCTGAGCCGGGCTGAGCCAAAGGGGGAACATGATTAGACTACAGCTGTTCTGGCCTCTTGAATAGAAATTCAACAAAGCAGAAGTGAAAGTAACTTCATACTGATCATTTTTCTGAATAAATGTGTTCAGATTTAAATTGCATTATGAAGCTTCTTCCTTGTTTTTCCTTTGCAGACAAATCTGCCGTTTCTGCAACTATATATATATATATATTCTATTATATATATATATATTATATATATCTATAATTATATATTATATATTATATATAATGTGTGTGTGTGTGTGTGTGTGTGTACATACATACACACGAAATCAAAGAAGTGCCATGTAGAAAATAAAAATAACAACTTTTGAAAAGGGAAGGAAAAAATGATAGGTGTTTAGACCGATGAAATAACTTTTTAGAATAATTAAAATCTATTTGATTTAACCTTTTTTTCATATGATAGATTACATTTTTTTTTTTTTTATAATATTCAACACCATAAAAACTAAAAAGCACAGATATTGATGTCGGTGGGCAGCATTGGGCTGGGAGTGTAGCTCTCTGTGTTCAGCCTCAGCATCATTACTCCTGCTTGTCAGCTCAGATATAATTCGATTCTGGACCACTAACGATTCTGGTCCCGTACCTCGTATATCCCATCCCCCACCTCTTTTCTAGCCACACACACACACACACACACACACACACACACACACACACACACACACACACACACACACACACACACACACACACACACACACACACACAGTAAGGCTAATTTATAAATCGATATCTTGGAGACTGACCAAGTGCTCCCTCCATCTCTTATATTGTGGCTCTCCACTCTGACACAACCCCCTCCTCCCTCCTCCTCCTCCTCTGATGCTGTTTGGCAATCTCAATCTCCCCCTCTCTTGCCACCACCCATCTGTCCTTTCTATTTAATGCATTCGCTCATTCGAAATTATACTCTCAATAATTCCATTTACTTAAATGTCTTTTCCTGTCTGTCTTGATTTAATTTACTCATAGATCCTCTTCCATTATGCTCTCTGTCTGCTGCCACTCCTCAGGCCTTCTGCATCTCCCTTGTATCTAGTCTGAAGAGGAGCTGATGGATTGCGTAACTCTCAACATTGCAGCATTGCCATGAGATGAGTGTCAAGATCAAGTTTCAGGGCTACAAATAAGACGACCACATGATGTTCTATCAAGTAATAAGTAGTAATATAAAATGGGTTTGCCAAACTCAGGTTCATATTTCTTTAAATTCTTCTTGTGCTCTTAAACGAGGCGCATGTTTTTGCCCCCCTCCCTCCCCAATTTCCTGTTTTAGAAATTCACAATCTAACAATCAGAGATTGACAAGATGTTAGGGTGAGAAAACTGGCAGGGTACGAATTTTAATTCATATGTACAAATGAATGCAAAACTGAATGAATGCCTCTGGCCAGATTCGGGTCTCCTTCCTTTCATTTCAATAGCAGTAGTTGACCTAAGCTGCAGCAGTGGAGGCCACAGGGGATGCAGAAGAAAAGAAAAGAAAAGAAAAGAAAAAAAAAAAAAAAAAAAAAAAAAAAAAAAAAAAAAAAAAAAAAAAAAAAATGCAGCGACCTGTGGTGTTGAAGTTGAAACAGATCCAACTTTTTTTAGGAAACGCAACCAGATGTCAAGCTGCGGTGGCCAATCTGCTCCACAATCAGCCTGAAATATCAGTGAAACCGAGCTCTATCCAGGCCATGGACTAAACTATACCAATTGTGTCCTTGCTTGGGTTTTTGTGTACCCAGCCTCTACATCTGTGTCTGAATCGCAGTCTGTGCTGCAAAATAGTGACAGCAAGAAACTTTTTTGTGAGGGCGATAGAGGTGGATGAGCGTCAGAGAGAGTGAATGACTGACAGGGAGCGCCACTGAAAAGCCGGTGAATCATCCTTAAAAATAAACAGACCCACTCCGCCAACACTGTTGCATAACCCTGCAGCTAATCACTACTATACCCAATTTGGTCTGAACACTGCCTTAGAAGACAGACTGTGTGAAAGCGTGCACCATTGTCCCCATTTCTACTGTGTATCACTTGATGTTCTGAACAGATATGCATCACATCAGCTGACACACTGTTGACACATTAGCTCGTTTTGAGCGTACACTGACCTTCATGGACATTCTTTGAGGTGAGTCTACAGCTCTACTATACTCAGACACACACTGTTAAGCATTACCAAGTCATATTTATCATGTCCACATCTTAGCCTGACATGTTAGCACACGTAGAGTACAGCAGAGGTTGACAGGAATGCTTTCATTTTGCAGGTATTTGCTCTCAAACATAAAGTTTGATCTCATGATGGAGCTAAAACATAAGCCAGGGTAGTTATTTCAATGTATGTATATATGCAATGTACAATAAAAACATAACTTAATTGCATTGTGTTTTATTTTTGTACGGCGCTTTGAACCTCATCTCACGGTCTTCCTGTTGAGATGGATTTGCCCAATTGTCATGGATATAGCTGGTTTTCATCTTGTGACCCAAGTATCAAGCTTCACGTCACATATAGTTGGTCATTTAGAAAAACCTATTTGTCTATTATAATGAGCACAAACATGAAGTAAATAATTCTACCTATGTTCTGAAAATCGAGCTATTGTGTTTGTTCTTCCGCTCACTGCTGCATGCAACGTAGTACAGCTTTTATTTTTAAGATAATGACGCTAAAACAACAACAACGTACCTGCGCAAATATTTTATCCAGATGCGTTCAGTTGCGTCGGTGAAGTCATCCGACTATTGTTTTTATATACAATGAATGCCTTCCTTTCTGCTGCTTCCTGTGCTCTGTTATATCTTGGTAGTTTATTATTAATATTACAGTCCAGCTGTGAAAAGACATCACAATTTCTGACTTCAGATTGGGGTGGGTGTAGTGGAAAAAACCTATTTCATGGGAAGATCCTTCAACCTGCAGACAGTGTGTCAACACTGCAGACTAAAAATGTAAATGATGCTCAGAATTTTGAAAGATTTAAGGGTTATTTTATATTTTAGATTGTGCAATTGAGATATTAATGTTCTTATCTGGAATTCTTAGCAGAATGTGTCCACAGCGTGCCAGAGAGTGTATAAAAGAAAGAGATGAGGGAAAGACAAGACTTTTGGCTTCTGCAGAGTTGAAAGACACATGCACATCATGTCATTTGCATCTTGCATTCTATTGCACTACTTTACATGACTGTGCGCTGTAATAAATTTATATTATCGAGCAGCTCAGCTTTATTTAAATTCCCACAATCTCCACTAAATAAATGTACAACAAAGAGTTTTAACTGGTTATGAAACAGTCGCAGTTTGATGCCTTTATGACATTCATTAACAAACAAGTTCATCGGTGACAAGACTGGATATTTCTATATAGTTATTCTTGTTAACACATGAAAACATTCTTATCTTTAAGTTTTATAATTAAGGCTGCTATGGCATGTTTATGATGTTGACACCTCAAACATTCATTCATGATGGGTGTTATGTCAGTCTTATGCACACCCCTTGAAATAAAAGGGTTTCAACTTGCAGGGACTCAATATTCATGTAAGTTTAAATTTACAAAGCAATTATTATCCAGTCACACTGTATTCTAAGTTATCATTACTATTATCAGTTGCAGTTGTTTAAGTTGCGTATCGTAAAATATGTCAACGCTTCTGATGATGGTCTGTTGGGTCAAAGTCCTGCGTTTGTTTAATGATAGACAACATTAATTATTTATTACTGATGATTGAAGTGTTACTGTAAAGAGTCAACATGAATTGAATATGTACAGAACGGTTTCAATCTCTTCCTGGACAAGAAACAATTCTAAACTATTTGGGAACTCTGAGAGGGGATATTCCTCTGACTCATCTTCTATTTTTGTACGGTGTTACTGTAAACCGCTGGATATGTACAAAGTCCCTGGAGGTCTGGTAAAGCTATGGGGCAAGCACTACAGTGTGTCATGTTGGTTTCAAGTTAGCTCTTCTGAGGAATCACCTTGTTGCCATAGTGTAAGAGGCAGCAACTGTAAGGAAGAGAATGACTGTAGGAGTGAGTAATAATTTCCTGACGCTCTGACAGTCATTACCATTTTGTTCTGCTTGGACGACACACTCTCTGCCTGAACATGCAACAGTTATCTTAGCTTAATATTTAACCACAGAGAAGATGAAACTGAAGCACTCGACACAGTGGACACACCACTGAAGACTGCAGTACTATATACAATGCCTGATCAAGTCAACTGACATTTGTTGATCTTTCAGCAACTTCAAGTATGTCAGTTTCAATTCAAAATGATCTTTTGAATTGTGCAGGCTGCTGTTAGTTAATGTTAGCTCAGTTAGTTAGCCGGGCTGTCTGGACTGTGAGCTCAGAGCACCGGGGGAAGGGTTAGTATTTGTACCATAGGTACAGGGTTTAGACCACTGGGAAGAGGAGGTTTTCAGGACCAGGGCATGGAAGAATACTGATGTGGAGTAGAGGCCAAGTTGTGCCAGAACCGGAACTGGGCAGGCATGAAATGTAACCAGGCTCAGCAGCCTCTATGGACATGGCAGAGAGTTCCAATGAGAAGCTTCAGTCTTGTATGTTATTTTAATTTAATTAAGAAATATTAAATTACTTTATAGTTGAATAAGTGACTATTAATTAAAAATAACAATAACAACTAATAAAATAAAATTATCATAGGATAAAGTTGAAGCAAGATTTTGGTCTAATGTCACTTCAAAGAAAAACCAACACAAAAAACATTCAAACACTTCATTTGTTGTGTCTGACCTGAACTGTGTTGTAAAACATTTTTAAATAAATTCCAGGAGAGTAAAAAGTGATCTGTCTATTAAATGACAAACTCACTGTGTGTCTAATTCTGTAGAAAGGCGAGAAGCGGTTCGCCACTGGGTGATTGTGTCTGCGAGCGGGTAGGGTGAGAGAAAGGAGAGAAGCAGATGTCGGACTCCATACTGAAAAGTTCCTGGCAGTGGGGGATGAAGACCGGAGGGGAGGGGGCAGACAGAGATAGAGGGAGGGAAGGCAGGAGTAGGGGAAAAATAAGGGTAAGTGAGACAGCGAACACTAACCAGAACCAGATGGGGAAGTCGGAGGGCGGAGCGACAGTGGAAAGAAACTGAGTGGAGAGAGGGAGAGGAAAACTTTCACAGGAGGAGGGAGAAAGAGGGGTGGGGTCAGTGAGGAAGAGGAGAAGGGAGGGCCAGTGAGGAATTTTTTCCTATACCGACTAGCCTCTTTCTCCCCTCCTCGGGAATGAGAGGGAGGCTTTATGTAATGGGTAGGATGCAATCATTGAGGGCTGTTCAAGAGAAAGTCCCAGAGTAGTTCCTCTCTGACTGGTGGGGCCTTTTTTCATTGAACAACCACAGCTATGTTTCCTCTGAGAACGGCAAAAACAATGATCCAAACACCCCCTACATTTTTCCTGTAGCTTGATTTGAGATGTAGATAGGAAACTCTTTCACAGTTTCAAAAAAACTAAAACAACTCTGCATTCTCCCATTAGCTTCCTTTTCATCCATCTTACCCCATTCTTCCTCCGAAGACAGATGACTCAGGTTACTGACCGGACAGAAAAAGACAGGAGGAACTGACCGAGGTAATTTTAAAGTTGATGTTTGTTAGAGAGTTGGAGAGGTGACAAATGACTAACTCTGTGTGGGAGCACAAGCGTTTCACAGTCTTATGATTAGCTTTGTGTCCTCTGTTAGTCCTGGTCACAAGTTGCTGGGGATCTGGGAGACGTGGGGCCGCCCCCACTTCATTGTACGCTATTTCACACCAGTTAAATATTCTCATGTCCAGGCTACTGACAGTCAGCACAGTTCGACCTGTCCCGTGCTGTGGGGGTGTTAAATGATGTTATGACTGACTGAAAACTGCACAGTAGAGCTGAAACAATAAGTCAGATAATCACGGAGTTGATCAACAGAAAATTCTTTGGCAACAATTTGATTAAGTTCACAAAACGTGCCAAAAATGGGCGCAAACGACCACAAGGTTGGCGATTCGAATCCCAACCCAAAGACTACTAAAGCCTTTACTACTACTACTACTACTACTACTGTTGCTGTAGCTGGTCGTCTAGTGGTCTTATGGTCACTGGTTTCTGAACTGGTCCCCACATCCAGTCGGGGTATCCTTGGGCAAGATACTGAACCCCAAATTGTTGGTATGCAACTGTGTGTATGGGTGAGCCCTTGGGACACAACGTGCATCTTGCTTGGCATCCTCGTATGCTTGCCATCATTGTATGGTCAAAGGTCTTTTACTGCTCCTATCAGAACTATCAGTGTCTAGAATTTCTTTGAAGCCCTGCAACACTACAACTACTAGCGAAGCAGTCTATTTTCAAACCCTCAGCTAATCTCAATTCAGTGATTGGTTACACCTGCTGCGGATATTGACATCAGACGACAGCCGAAACACCTGCAGCAGCATCTGATTGGTTTGAAAGTGTTTGAACAGTTGGAACTTCTTCTTTTCGCTGTTAATGCTTGCTGAGTGATTGTCAAGTGGTAAGAGTAAAGACAGTAAGTTAACCCGCAATGCTTCAACTCCAGACACTGGAAAGCATTTCCTTAAGAAAACTGTGTCAAACTCTGAGGCAGGCTGACATGAACGTGGTGCTTAGACATGTTAAAAGGTCACATCCTTGAGGTTATGACTTTTATGCGCACATAGCTAACACTTCCAACTGACATTTGAACCTCACACAGCCCTCCCACATCCACCATTGTATTCAGTGGTGCCTGAAAATGTAATAACTGCAGGGTCAGCGGTTTGACTTCCAATCATTCTGCAGTGTGAAGCGTTTATGCTTTAAAAAACAGGCAATCCATTTCATTTCATTTCACTTCTTCCAGCAATGCTTTCAGAATTATTTCAGCTGTCAGCACCCGCACTGCATTTTCTAGTTACGTATGCTGTCTAGCCATCAACTCTTAGAAATGTCACTGATTGTTGTGAATTGCTTCAATGTTGTTTTTCTTAATACAAATTTTATTCTGTATATTTCCTGGTTCGGACGCTGTGTTTTAAGCCCATTTGGCAAAAACAGGTCCAAACACTGCTCCACCTTAGATGTGTGGCATGAGGTGACTTCAGTGAAGTGTTGGGACAATGCAGGACAGGTAAAAACTTGGGAGTGACAGAGAAAAATGGTTTTGTGTGCAAGGTGAATTTCAAGCAATGCTGGATACAGAACAAACATGACTTTAAATTATGTTCAAATATTTTTAAATTCTGTGTTTCTTTTCATCAGCCTGATATCTGAAAACCACAGATGATACCTTGTCAATAAACACAAAGAGCTCAGATCAATGTGGGGAGTAACTTTTCAGTCTGTTCTTCATTGTATGTGCAACCATTCACCAACTACAAACACAGTCAGAGCAAGCTATAATCATGGAATTGTAGTTGATGATTGCCCGTAATGCCGATTCATTTAATATTAACTTTAATGGCTGCTCATTGTTACGATGCAACTGTTGGCAAAGTGTCAGTTAAGTTTGTGAAACAGTTTGTGTTTCACCTGCTGTACATACTGTAAACTTTTAACAGCTTGTTCTAAAACTGTTGTGTAGGCTTACCTTTAGTAACGTAAAAGTGGGTCAAGACATTTAATTAATGCACAAGGATGCTTTTTATTTTTTAGAGGTTACAGAGAAAAACAAGCCAAAGTTTTACACCCTCTGCAGTCGAGTTTATGGAAACCCAGTCGTCAAATAAATAACGATACACATGACAGATTATCTGTTTCAATTAGATTGCACAACAATTCTAAAGGGTTTAAGCAGACTGCAATTAAGCAGCAAAGAGATTTACCCAGAGCTGACAAACACACTGCTGCACCCAGGGAGAATCTGTGCTATAAATCAAGCGCACCCTAACCACCCAACAGTGTTCCTTAAAAGTCAGAGTTTGGAAACTACCAGCAAAACCACATCACATGCTTCTCAGTCAAGCGGAAGTGTTACATCACAAATATATTTGTCACAATTTTTGGTTACCATGATGATGATGATGATGATATACGTTTGTCGTGTATGAAACTGAATTCCCCAACTATGTGCTAAAAAATAAACCCATCAAACTCCTTAGATAATGGGATTTATAACTATTAATTAGATCTTAGAAGTCACATTTTATCTCTAAGCTATTAATAATGAAGATTACATTCATCTCAATCAATAGACTGAAGGACTGGTCCTAATAGTTAATGTGGATCTATCATGGAAGAAACATCACTGTGTGCAATAACATTAAAGAGGAAGTGATATGCCAATACTGGTTTCAAGATACAGCTGTGCTGTTCTCTTTACACATTTCATTCCTGTATCACTCCATTTCATCACTGAAGTTCTTCATAGAGGATTACAGTGAAAGTGTTTATTGGGCTTTGACATAAATTCATGATCTGTTTTTCCAATGTAAACGTGTCTTTGTAAGCAAAATGAGTTTAGAAACTAAAAAAGGATAATTTAAAGAATACAGAAACATATGAGATACATACTGATGTAGAAGGTGCTCGGGGCATGGGCTCCATCAAATTCGAGCTCCAGCAGGCTGCTGGTCTTCGGGTCATGTCTCAGCCACAGGGCCACGCCCAGGATAACACCTCCTGCGAGCTGCAACATAAAACACGACACATTACATATATAGTTTCACATTTTTTTGGAAAGACGCTCATTTGCTTTGTGGTTGAAAGGTAGATAAGTTACTGCCAGCAGGTGGCTAACTAAGCTTAGCAAACAAAGATTTGAAACTGGGTAAACAGCGATCCATCTCTGTCAAAAGATAACAAAATCCACCTACAACTACTTGTAGAGATCACTGTTTAAACACATTATAGCCCCTTTGTTTGATCCAAACAAAAACCCAAGTGTAAAACCAGTCTTTGTGATAAGCTAAGTTAGCTGGCTGTATTTTAATATTTATCTGTCAGACCAATTATAATACTGATAAACTTAGTCAATTATTCTATTGGGTTTTGGTCATATTTGCATAGCTTTAGAGGTGCTTTTTTTTTTTTACTTGGTCAGAGCTAGACTAGCAGATTGCAGTCTTTGTGCTAAGTCGCGTCTCTCGGCAAGAAAGCAAATAAAAAGTTTTTCTTGGATCAGTGTATGGTTGGTTTTGTACTTATTCTCCCACATTTGTATTTCTGTTTTATTTTTATTTATTTTATTTAACTTTACTTACACAATTTCTGTATTATACTTTAAGTTCCTTTTCTTCGTAAGTGATTTATAGTTATTTGTGTTGCCTTTTTGTTGTTATGTCTTGTTCACCAATTGAAGATGGTTCTACACTACTACAAATTAATAAAGACATTGTTGGGGGAAAAAAAAAAAATTCTTAAACTTTTCCTGTAAGTTATTAAATATTATATATTTTGGATATTTTGAGTGAGGGCAAAGAGTTAACATCAGTGAGAAGCTTTTCTTCCTCAGTTTGTCCGCTGACCAGTTTCCGGGGGGAAACCCTGCATGTAGAGCAATGGACCTTCCTGAGACTGTTTGCTTGGACAAAGGAAAGACAAAGAAATCCTAAATATAACTAGACTTAACATATACCTCAGCAGGCACAGTAAAATAAATACACAAACACCCTTCCGCTCCACATGGGTTTGGATATTTTATAAATCTCATACTTCAAGACATTAAAAATAAAAAATACACAAAGAGAAAATCGGAGTTAAACTAGCTAACATCAGTTTGTGAGTAGATTTTAACCAACAGCCAGCCCCAGCCCTATTCCTGCTTACCCTCCTCCTCCTCCTCCTCCTCCTCCTTTAGTGAGGTCCATTCCAGAGCTGAGGCCAGCTGCTGCCTAGCAACCAGATCAACACCATAACTGGCAAGACTGCCGAAATTCAACACACACACACACACACACACACACACACACACACACACAATGACTTACTAACTATAAGTGAACTCCCCGTCGCCTTACCACGTGAATTACCACTGAGACGGTTCGCTGAAGTGCATGAAACCTAAACCTGGTCAAAACTGATTTCTCAGAGGCTTTAATTCGCAGTGTTTGAGCAGAACCCAGTTGAAATCCATGATTTTTATACTTTGCCTAAGCTGTGACAAAGCAGCACAGCCACAAAGGAAAAAAGGTTCTGGTACCAGGTTATCTTCAGCTTCAGAGACACACAAAGTGTGTTGACTCGCAAACACAATCTACCAGCCACTGGTTTCTATGACAAAATAATAAACTTGTTAATCCCACATCCATAAGACAGCCTTTGAGCTATAATTATCTGGGATCTGGGATGTCTGAGTCAGAGGGCCTGACAGCTCTTGGAAAGGATCAACCACCAATCTGAACTGTTTAAAGAATCGCTGAAACTTCACTGAAATTTCATGGGAGGAGTGTGGAGGACTGGAGGCTCAGAATTCAACAAACAAGAGCAGCTAAAAAAGGTCAAGCTTTTGACAGAGTGGTTAGGCAGAGCTGAAACAATTAGTAAATTAAAAGGGTTAGAGCATTGACAGCCTTTTTGATCATCAATATCTTAATTGTTGTCTGCAGCCTCACCAAAACATCTGCTGAAGCCCTATGATCAAGCATCATAATCATTTCACCGCACACATTTACACGTGTCGTAGCAGGTTAAATTAATACGGTTACTAATGGCTGCATTCAGTTAAGATGCTTCAGTAACCGAGCTCTGGCTCTGTGCATGCGGGTTTACCACGACTGAAAGCAACAGACCTTTCAATAATGTTGTTGGGAAGATTTTCCAACTAAAAACAGGTTGCACTTGTTAGGGCCGGACAATGTACACCTTTATTATTCTATTGAGTTGATAAGGTTTTGTGGCCTGACCAGATCATAACGGGTCAGTCAGACTGATTTAATGAGCACTGACGAGCTTTTAACGTGTGTAGCTGTGGAATCCAGCACCAGAGCTTGCTCTTCAAAACACAAAATTTCTCTTTTACTCGCATTTTGGAAATGACTTGTTCCAATTTAACTTTGTAAATATTGAACTAAAATCTGTTTATATCACCTTACTGAAGGACACATCTAGTGATATTTAATATTTCTGTTATTCCCAACAAGTCCTATTGAAAAAGACCAAAGCCAGCAATGAACACGTACGAGTATTGTCATCCAATATCCATATTGAGCCACACTGTTGAATTGGGTGACACACACACACACACACACTCTGTAGTTTATTTTGACTCAACCCAACAAACATCCTGCTGCCGTAAAAATTCACTCATGCAGCAAATCCACAGCTGAAAATAGTCTCCAAAAAGTAACAGCTCTATCCATTCCTTTGAATTACAGCTCCTGGTTGTGTTTGGAAATTACTACACATTGTTTTTAATTAATCACAAGCCTAACCCGTCAAGAATGTATGATTTCATTTCCATCTAATAATTCAACCAGGTGTGATTCCACCTCATTTGCCGTGACTGAGCAATGTTTTGTTGGGCACCATTTAGAACCTGAGCAATAAAGACGGGTCAATAGTCAACATTCTGCTGTGATATGCAGGGCTGCAGCTATCAATTCTGTCAAGTATTTTACCAAATATATCAGCGATTAATCGAGTAATCAGATTTCTTTGTTCGTTTTTTTAAACAACAATACTATGTGTTTGTGACAGAAACAACAGGCCTGGTAAAACCGAACAATTGATCCCAAACTTTGGACATCTTTTGCCTTTTGCTGACGGTCTCTTCACTCTCTTCCATAGCGCCAACTTTGAAGAGAACCCTGCTACAAGTTGCCGCAATCCCTGATCTTGTGTGAACAAATACTCAAAGTGGAAACAAACTGTGCTATCTCAACATGATGGAAGTGAAACTAAAATGTGTAAGACATTAACCACAGGATTGTGCAACAGGTGTGAACCTCTGAAAATAACTGTTTCTCTCTGTTCACAGGCTTTCTGGCCACCGGCTCTCTCCCTCCCTCATTCAGTGTCCATGTCGCTCAACCACAGCTGTCTCCGTCTCTCAAAACAAAACAAGACACAAACCAAATGTAGCTTCTCTGTGCCGCTATTTTGCAGCATGGACTGTGAACCAGACAGACTGGATACACAAAATAAACCAAGCCAGGACTAAACTGGGATAATACCATAGATTATTCCATGAACTCTGCCTGGATAGCACCTGGTGTCACTGATATTCCACTTATTTAAGATTGAAAGGAAGTGTGATGCATTTAAATGCCTTAAAATTAAAAGATCATAAACCAACAGCCCCCGTTCAAATGGACGGAAAACCTGCATTTTCCAAACGGTCATCGACCAGAGGTGGATGACGCTGGAAAGACCGATTTATTAAAAGGCACAAGAAGAGACCAAAATATGACCTGCTAATCATGAAGTGAGAGGAGAAGAACTGACCAAATCTAATTACGTGCCACAATTACAACACATGCTCAAACTTGTTTTATTTTTGGCCTCGCGTCAGAAAACGTATCTAACCATCTGTTGCTTATTCAGCCACTGCATTTGTTGGCATTCCACACCAAGAAAAATTGGTCAGCCACCAGCCTGCTGCCTCCACCAGCAGGCTGGTGGCTGAGGGCGGAGGCGTATCAAGCTTCTTCCGAGCAAAAACCAAAAACTTAATAACATTAAGCAAAGTGTAAATGTGTTGTAAGACACACTAAAAGTCAGAACATCAGAACAACATGATTCAGGAGAGAAGTCAAACACAGAAGCGAGGGTGAAACTGCTTCAAATATCATCCAGTGCGAGATCAGCAGAGCCCAAAGTTTCTCTTTTAGCCTTCCCTCCAGTGTCTATTTCTGCCTGTTGCTCAGAGTACAGGGGGTTGTAGAATGCAGGGCATACTAGAGGGAGCACGAGTGGGGGGTGGGGTGTTGTCTGCAGTTCCCATAAGACTCCTATACGAGCACAGAGAGGCTTCCAACCCTGTAGCCTCTTAACCCTCTCAGTGTCCAGTGTGATTTATGGAAACAGGAGGTCTCCTTTTATAAAAGGGCCAGCCTCCACGGCCGGCTGCTCCATGACCGCACACTGGAGTCAAAGCGTCTTCAGACGGACTGAATCTGTCCGCTTTGACAGATCCTTTCACAGAGCTCTTTAGGAGCAGCCAATAAAGCTCGACGGACTAAAGTGGACTATGTCTTAAAAAGAAAGGAGGAGCCAGTTGATGCTGTAATGCACTAACAGTCACATTAAAGTCACTTTCAGGAAAATTACCAACACTTAGCTTCAATAATATATGTGCAGAACATGGCGTGGTAAGTTTGACGGCCCTGATCCACATCCAAGTCCTTCAAAACAAAGGACTGCGAGTTGGAACCCGTACTTCTGTTTATCTAACTGTGGATTAAATATATATCTGGCGCATTCAATTAACTGCTGTAATGTGACACACCTTAAACATAGTCTGCACATTGGTTAAACTCTGTCTATAAGCACGTCGAACTCTTAGACCACGTAGACGACTCGGCAATCACATCGTCTAGCTTTACGATGTTTTACTCTGGCTGGCACACATAAATAACAGAGTGTTAGATGGAATGATTCAGCATCACAAAAGTACTTTTAACAGCTCTGGCTTTGTTACAAATTTGGCTGAGCCTGCCCAGTCTATGTAGTCCTCTACCCGAGGGTGCAAAAACAAGGAGCACTGGTGGCTAGCCACTGGCATATTTCATAGCCGATCCATGATTAATAGGGTAGCTCGTAGGACAGGACAGTCCAAACGGAGGAGTGGACAGAGGCTGAAACATTCCTGGATGGTTTCTCTCAGCGAAACAGCAGAAGCACGGTTCGATTTTTGGTGATTATTTGTATAACATCATACAATGTTTGTGCAGCTCCTCCATAATCTGTGAAAATACTTCTGGCTTGAGATTTCTGCCCTTGTGGTCACTTTGGAATGGTTTCATAAAAGCTGTAAATTAATTTGAATTTATTGAGCAGCAGCTTTGGTTCTAACGTCCAATTTAGCTTTTTGGCAGGGGGCCATGCCATCGAATTAAACTGTCAAAGAAGCAGAGCACTGGGACGCAGGGGGCAGGCGGGACAGTTTGATTGGGCCTCCCTAGAATTTGACCTGAGCGGCAGTAACTTCACTGTAACAGTTTCAAAAGAAACACAGCGTCAGCGTCGACTTTTAGAAATGTCACGCCCCAGACAATTTAGGATGTTAGGAAATTAAGACAAAACTTACTAACTTTGCAGTGTCTTAGTTTGTCGTTAGGCAACAATAACCCTCATTGCAACAACACTGGAAAATACTAGCTTATTTATGCCTTGTGTAAACCACACGTCTGTGCTGATCTGATAAGTGAAGGCAAAAAGCTGTGAAAATGTCGGAGGGTAAGATAAGATAGATTTAATCAAGTATTACCCAGTATTTTTGACATATCTGGACAATCTACCAGTCGTCTGAAGTCTAGTTTCCTAGTTCCCAACAACAACAACAACAACAACAGCAGCAGCATTAAGCCTCCTGTGCTGTTTTCAGTTTTAAACCTGGATTACTTGGTTCCAACACAACCTTTAGAAAAACATAAAAATACAAGTCCAGGTCTTTGATTTTGGGGTTATGAATGCTGGATTTTTTTAAGAAGAACCGTGACAGAAAAGCAGCAGGGTGAGTGGAGAAGAAGAGCGTAGGAGCTTCTAGAGAACAAGCTATGCAGCAGCTAAACACTCTCAAATGTTTCCATGATCCATCACCCAACAGAGGGCCTTGACTCACCAAATGGAAACCACCACGGGTCCCCCCCCCACCCCCCCTCTCTCTCTAGAGGGAGAGAGAGAGAGAGAGAGAGAGAGAGAGAGAGAGAGAGAGAGAGAGAGAGAGAGAGAGGCTGGGTGGAGGATGTAATCTAAACAAAGCAATTATCCAAGCCCAAGCAAGGCAGTCTCCACGACCGCCCAGCAGCTCGGGTAGGAGCACACCGACTCACCCAAGTCATCGTGAACCGTGTCCGAGCCTCAGTCTGACCTCAAACTTTACCGTGAACTGTTGAACCGCGTTTTAAATCACTATTTAATTCAACCAGCCTTTCACTGGAGACATAATGTTCTCCCTCTCTCTGACTAACAGCTTAGGAAACAAGTCCCTCTCTTGATAACTAGAATTAGTAATCGACGCGTCGTTTTTTCTACTCTAGTTACGTAAATTAACCTTTGCGCGCCTTTCCGCTCCATGAATCGGCCCCTAACTGCACAACACATGTTTATTAACGGAGTCACAACCGTGTGCGGCATGTAACGTTAACGTGGGTGTCGTCATGTATCCAGCATCGTTCATTCATAACGGAATGGCAGCCTAAACAAACCGCTAACGACAGAGAAGAGGAGGAGGAGGCACTGCGCACTCCAGTCAACAACACACGGCGTGGACGGGTGGAGAGAGAGAAGAAAAAGAAAAGCAAGCTGCTTACCCAGAAGATGAAGTTGAAGAAGAAGAGCATGTACTTGATGCATTTGGTGCAGCCTTCGACCACCATGGTGTCGGTTCGATAAGTCTATTCGGGTGCGGAGTTTTCGGGAGGACAGCGGCAGGTGTCGCGGCGTGTGAGCGGGACTGAATGTCGTCTGGACTGGGAAACCCTGAGTTCAGGCTGGAGACTGAGGCAACACCCAACTCCTCCTCCTCCCTCACTCCCTCACTCACGGTTTTAGCGCCCCACCTTCTTCTTCGATGGTCTACAGAAGCGTGGGCTGAATCCGAGACATTACCGCCCTCCACTGGACTGAAAACAGTGATAGGAACTTCGGCTCTTTTTGGAGAGCCGGATCTTTTGGCTCTGCATACTTATAAGGAGCCGGCTCTTTCGGGCTCCCAAACGGCTCCCTCACATTTTAATAATTGGTTTTATTAATTAATTATTATTATTATTGCTGTTATTATTATTTTATATTTTTTTACTATTTAATTAATTTATCACCCCAAATAATGCAATAATGTAATAAATAATGTCTCTCGCCCTCCACTAGACTGAAAACAGTGATGGGAATTTCGGCTCTTTTTGGAGAGCTGGTTCTTTTGGCTCTGCATACTTATAAGGAGTCGGCTCTTTCGGGCTCCCAAACGGCTCCCTCACATTTTATTAATTGGTTTTATTAATGAATTATTATTATTATTTTATATTTTTAAATGTTATATTTTATTTTTGACATTGTAAAGCACTTTGGTCAGTGCATGCTGTGTAAAAATGTGCTATATAAATAAAACGTACTAACTATTTAATTAATTTATCAACCAAAATAATGCAATAATGTAATAAATAATGTCTCTCGCCCTCCACTGGACTGCAGTGGATGCTGCTATACATCTTCACCAATTACGTACAGCTTTCACACAAAAAAAGTGGATAATAAAGTTTTTTTTTCCTTCACTTTTTTAACTGAAAGCCAAACGTGATTGGTCAAGATGTGTGTGAACAGGTATGGCACGAGGGAGAGTGTCAGGGAGAGGAGACAGTGAGGCACCTAAGTGAAAAAAAAAAAAAACGGCTCCCTAAATCGGCTCCCAACAAGGAGCCCCTGCACTTCCTCTCCAGGATCTCAGTGGGCCTGTCCAAAAACATGTCTTCTAGCATCAATTGTTACTGTTATCTCAGATTTCCTTTCCACCACAGCAGCAGTTAATCACAGAGGCCAAAAATGCTAAGAACTTTATCTTAATCCTCCTCATTTGTTCTCCCTTACTTCTTGAATCTGTCCTAACTTGCCTCCTCGTGGTGTAGACTTCTCTTTGACCTCTTCTTGGACAGTCTGCTTGCCTTGCTTCATGATTCCCCCTACATAACACTTGGGGTTCCTTTCCGCATCACATTTACTGCATATACCAAATTCATGTGAACACACAAGTGAACGGTGTCCAGATTTCTGCACTGATGGGGTTTGGGAACTGTTACTGTGTAACTGACAGACATGATAATACGTTGTCAGGCAGGATTTATGATTCAAAACACAACATAACAGTTTTTGTTTCACATCTTTCTCCACCACTTATCCTGAACATGCTGTGAACAACTTGCACTGACCCTGTACTCCATTGATAACGCCCTTCACTGGAACTCTTCTAACATGACACTTGGTGACCTTCTTACTCAGCTATTCCCAGTGCCTTCTTCAGATGAATCCACTTCTTTTGATATGAACTAGAATTGTCCTCAGTCCAACTCTCCACTTTATGTTTGTCCAACATAACTCTAAATCTGTCCTCCCTCTCAGTCATTTTAATTCCAGCCTAATGGATTTCTCTCTCATTCTCACTGTCATCACAATAACCTCAAAATTCTTTCCATCTTTTCATCTACCCGACACTTCAAATTCATCTCCATCTTCCAACCCCATTGTTAAAAAAAACATACATAATTCATCTGGCTATGTGTGGAAGCCGGTTCTTGCCAAAATAGCCTGAGGTAAAATAAATGAAAAATATGGTTACACAATTATCAAGGGTGGGGTATTTTTCCGTCAACTATTCAAACAAGATAAAGAGGAACTCTAGGATGAGTGTCACTCGTGACAAGCTGTGCATCGATAATACCGTATACAGCGACATGCAAGAGTTTGGACACACATTTTCATTCAGCGGTTATTTTTGGATTATTTTCTACATTGTAGATTCTTTTCTACTTTTGCGAATGTGATTTCATACATATAACAGACAATAGATATTATTCCCAAGAACACACAGAATAATTGTACAGCTCACCACTTGGAGCATCAGTTGTTGCTCCACCACCATGGACTATTTATTTATGTCAATCTTTATTTACCAAAGATTATTCATGTGTTTCTCTGCATCATAAGTCTTGCTGCTGAATTGATTTTTTTCTTGAATGACAATTTCATTATACACAAAATGACTGACAACCCACAGATTCATAATCTCAGCCGACGCTCATATTACTTCATAGCAACAGATAATACACCAGATTTTCCCTCTCAGATGGTGCTTTAATAATACATTACTAAGACAAGCCTTTTATTGAATATTTTAGGCAGGAATGAACAACCTTCCTTGAACTTAACAACAGCCCCAGCTTGTATTTTATGGCCAACAGCTAAAGGTGTTATGAAAGGAAAGAAAATAGCATCTTCATCTCACAGAAGAAAAGAAAAGAATAAGAGACACTGGAAGAGTTAACCATTAATCAAAAAGTATTAGCAGCTTAGAGCTGATGGCAGGATCAACTGAGTGCCTGTCACATGAAAGGACTGTGTGCATGTATTGATGTGAGAGGATGGGGAATATGCTTGGTATCTCAAACCTTGAGCTCAGTAGATTGGATGTAGTGCCAAACTCCACTTTATGGGATACGCAGAATCAAATAAATCCAGACTATGCCCAAATAAACAAGCTGGCAACTTCTATCTTTTTAGCTCTGCACATATAGAATATACTGTATAATCTTATTGGCTGGTTCTTTTATTTTCTCCTCCTCATAGTGATACAAAGTACATGGTTAAGTCGGACTCATATCTGTGGGATATCAGGGGAAAACACATTTCTGAAGACTCAGAGAGGGGCTCATTACATCAGATATGGAGACCACCATGAACATCCTGGCAGCTGTATTTCACTTTCATTTTTCAAACCAGTTTCACTTTCTATAGGATTCATCATTCCATTTTTTTATTGAATCTTCTGAGCTACCAACCATTTTTGTAATTTACTAAAATATTCTTCCCCTGCTTTGAGAGAAATCGTCGAACACAAATAATCTGTGCACCTTGATACAGTTATTTGAAGTATCTGCAGAATGACTCAGTATTTAAATGAGGTAAAACCTTCCAGTCAGCTTGAAGATGACTTGAAGATTTGCTTGTCTTATGTCATCAAATACACACACACACACACACACACACACACACACACACATATATATATGTATGTATGTATATATGTATGTATGTATGTAATGTTGTATTATAGATATATACTCGATATATCATAATCCTCTCTCTCTTCTATCTCTAATCTCTATCGATCTCGTCACTCTCTCAGCTATATATCTCTATATCTCCCACCTTGTCTCGGGTATACGTATATATATCATGGCCTATATATCTTGCTTACTTAAACTGGGAAGTCCACACACCTTTATACTGTGGCTTTAAACTCTTTTCATTTTTCATCTTGTCCTTTTTTAACCAACACTGAGAAGTCATTGCTCACTGTTGAATGCTGGTGAATACAGGGTGTGGTGCTACAGTCTGCATTTCAAACTCAGTATTATTTCTTCACATGGTGGCCAAGAGAAAGTATCCATGTGGGAAATTTACTGGCCAGTGACAGCATGTGCTTAGTGAAAGTGAAACTATTCAGTGGAATAAGAACATTTGAAGAAAGACAAATATATATTATATAATATGATATATATATAATATAAACTAAAAACTGTAGTTCTAAACTTGACAGGAACAAACAGACTTCTGAAACCAGATTTAGGGAGACAGCTCCGATGGAGCTCAGGATCATCTTTACTCCAACCAGAATCCAGAACCTTAAGCTTGTTGATGTGTAGAAGAACACAGAACATTCATCAGCATTAACTCCTGACTGAGCCTGATGATGATGTCGTCACAAGGAGATGCTTTACTATGTTTCACACGCTAAAAACTCTATACTATGATTATGTTTAACAGGCACATAGTGCACACATCCTGCTCTGCTCCCTCTCATGTTTCATAGAAGAGGTTATCTTCAGTAAACGTCTGGTGGGCTCAGTGAATGAAGTAAGGGTGCACTGCCCCCTGGTGCTGCTTCACCCGTTTGTCTATGTGGTTCTTCTCGGGGCACACGCATGAGTTTCATTTCTCCACTTTTGGATAAGAAGAAGAAGAAGTCCAAATCAAAGACATGATGTCAGAAACTGAAAACTGGATGTAGAAACGCCTTTAAATATTCGTGTTAGCTCATTAACACATTGTGTTGCATCAACAAGGTTCACCAAATGCAGAGAGCAGCTGTCATCAGTTTCACGTGGCTGTGGCTGTTTATAGCACCGACTCATTCATCACATTACACCATCATTATGGTAATATCTGAATCATAACGGATGATCTGTGTTTCATCCATAGAGCTCAAACTGAGACTTTACAACTTAAACCTTCCCAATTCAGCTTCAAGTGAAGAGATATTTGAATGTCATACATGTACCTGGTCCGTGCTCTTTTGTTTGATGCACTCACATACCCTGTGACTTCAAGGTGACTGGTCTGAATACAGCTTGGGGTAATGACACTCTCAGGTTTTTAATGCATTTACAGTATGTCAAAAAAAGATGCTTGGACTCAACTCGTAACTATATTTTTATTGTACTGGTATCCAGTAAATAAAGCCTGCTCTATATTCAGTTAACAGGTATTGTAATCCATTACTGTCTGAACGGTGTTCCACCCACAGAGGAAAGGCAAAAACGAAGCAGCAGCAGTCAGCAGAACATTTTTAAATACCAGGATCCATGAGATCCATTAAAACCATAGTGATTCACAAATCTAGGCAAGACATTATCACTCCACATTACATACAATTTAGTCATATATGACAGGAGGGATCAGTCACAGGGTTATGAACTCCCACACTACTTGAATTTATTGTTATTTACAGCCTACAGTATACAGAGTTCTAAGCTTTTGGTGCTTGTGGTAGGGCCATCAACATGAACTAGTCTCATTTGAACTTTAAGGAACAAAGCCACGGTGCAGTTACACAGGAGTGTTCACTTACTTTGCCTGATAAGACCTCAAAGCTATGTGAATGCTTGACCCTAGTGAAGATAAGCGGTTACAGATAATGTATATATGTATTTATATATGTATATATAATTACATTTTACTGGAATTGTGGCTATTAGTCTATTTGCTTGCAGAGTTTATGTTCTGCTTTTGGTCAACTCTGACACATAAGTGTTCGATGATCAATCCAAACTGACTGCTGAAAGACAGCAAGAAGCTGAGACTCCAAAACTGAGGATGCACATTAGCTGTGTCTCTTTAATTAATATTTATATAACCATTCTCTCAGAGGCAGCACCAATAGAGCTTTTCTTTTTTTCTTGCTAATTTCACTGTAAATGTAATGTAGCCACAACTAAAGGTAGCCACTGCATGACCTGCAAGTAGGAGCTACCTCATCAAAGTTGTGTGCATTCATGTCAAATAGGGTGGATGGTATGACTGAGAAAGATTCCCATGTTTTTGATTTGTAAGCCTTCCTGGTTTTTCAAGACTGTTGTGAAAGCTGGTCGTGTGAGGGTTAAAGATACAGTAATTTGTGTTTTGACATTTGACATGACACTGTATCCATTAAACCTCCTGGGGTTGATTTGATTTTCAGATACTGTATCAATCTCCAAGTCAGATATCTTGGAGCTTTCAGAAAATCTGATTTTCTCAGTCATATTTATGTAATTACATGATTGCTGACTTCAGTAAGCCTTTAGCACAGCGCCAGCTAAAGCACGCCCAAACTTTCTTGCTACATCAACCCTAACTTGAGACTAACTGCACTCTGCAGCTGTACATAACACTGACAGACTGACTGAGTGCTGTATCAGTATAACTCAACAGCTTAGCCTAACCACCATCTTCATTTGGGTCAGCATTCTCACCAATCCACACCCACCCCAATCCCTATCCAACCTTAAGCATTCCTGCCTATTCATACCCAGGCCATCCAAACTTTGCCAACTCCAGCTAGCTTCTTCTGACCCTCGTGACAACCCCCACCACCCCCTTCAGGCGTTGAGTCGGTTCAGGGCGTCTTCTACAATGTCCAGCTCGTGCCGGATGTCTTTCACCATGCTATTGATGCTGTTGGTGTCCTTCAGGACGTCCACACTCTGGGTGTAAGGGTTGTAGCGCACTGTGAATGGACGCTGAATGGTCTTGGCAAACTCCCTGCAGACACAATAAAGTCATTTATATCAAAGACCAACACCAACATTAAAAATACACTTACAAACTCTCTGAAAGCTCAACAATTTTTTATTGTGAATTATGTGGTGTAACTGCTTCTTATGTTGCTTTCACACCAGGATAGCCCGGGGGAGAATGCCTGAAAAATTTCATATCTGCATTTGGTTTGGTTCACTTTCACACTGTGCTTCTGAAAGCGGACCAAACCGCCTGGACAACGTCATGCAGTTACAACAGCTGCTTGGGGGCGGCGTTGCCCAAAACAAGCACTGACTAGGAAGAAAAAAAAAGCACCAGGAAGAAGAAAAACCCAGCTCATCAATTGACTTTCTGATGTTTGGTTTGCTGGATAGTCGGTTTGCTTTCCCACTGTAAGCGAACCACACCAGGGTTCACTTGCAAGCGGAGCAAGACCCACGTTTTCAGGCGGACCAGAGTTTGCTTGTTTGATCTGTGCCAGAATTCGGATAGACTTTCACACTGAACTGGACTATCCAAGGAAATTAACTCTGGTCAGATTAGAGTTTAAAGTGGTGTGAAAGCACCCTCAGGCTAGCTGTTTACCTGAAGCAAGAACCTCCATGACTGAATAAAGCCAACGTGGAAGTGCCAAAACCTGCAGTTGCTCAAACACCCACTTCAGGCTAGTTTCAGTCAGTCTCCGTAGGCCCACATGTCGAAATGTCCAACTTCACAGCAGAAATAAACATGTTTCACCTTTCGTGACAACTGTACAGAGGGTGAATTTTTTCCCCCCACTAACCTCATTTTGTTTTTGGCTTCCTCAAAACTGTCAGATACAAAGTAAGCGTCTTGGAATGTAGTTATCATGCACTTCTGATTAGAGGTCACCATCGGGTCAAACGGAAGGATGCAGGCCTTGCCAGACAAAGCATGCTAACGGAAAAAAGAGAGATTTACATTTTAGTCACTAGACACATGATACAAAATCAAAAGTCATTTAGTAACAAACTGTCACAAAATGTGAATTTTTTTTAAAAGCATAGGTTATATACAGAAATACAGAAATGTGTAGTGTAGGTAATATGTGGAGCAGATGCACTTATACTGACCAACAAGACCACAAATATCAATGCCAAGGATTACATTAGGGGTCCCCAAACTTTTTTCGGTGCGGGCCACATCAACTTGCCTTTCTGTGATGGGGGGCCGGGGTCAGTCTATAACTGGAAATGATATCAGTCTCACCAGGATTTTGCGGGCCTTTTTTTAAATAGTTGCGGCCTAAAATGCCTGATGTTGCATGAAGTTTTCCAAAAAATTGCGTTGAAAGTTGTGGTGCTTTTTACATTTTTGTTGCGATTTTGTTGCGGGAGGAAGTGAAAGTTGCGATAAGTTACGATTCGACAGTCGCGGAGAAGGCGCAGCGAGCACTAAGTCCACGGCCCCGGGAAGCGGCGAGGTCCAGGCAGGAGGGCGCTGTAAAGCTTGAGCCACCTTCACCCCCAAGTGTGCGCGGCACACCGGCGCAGAAGAAATGCGCCTGGCGGAGGCCAGCCAGCGGCGGGGAGAGGTCCCACGAGGGGATCCTCCCGCACCGTGCGGCCGTCCCCGACCCACCGAGTTGAATCCCTGGGCAGACTGCGCGGAAGTTGATCACGAGCAAAGTCACGTCAGAATATACCATTGTGTGAGGGGATGAAAATTAGCTAGTACTGTAAATAGTTAGTAAATGAGGTAGATTTTAATTAGAATGCCAAGCTTAATCATTAAGTGTGGATATTTTATAATAGGAAAATGCAATTTTGAAAAATAGGCCATGTTTAGAGGGATTGTTTGGGATCGTTAAGTGGGCCACTTCAATTGTTTAGGCGGGTTGGATGTGGCCCGCGGGCCATAGTTTGGAGACCCCTGGATTAGATGATCTGCAGTGAAACAAGAACATTGTACTTTGGTTCATGTTTGTCACCTTGAGTTCACCGATAGAGGAGAGGAGTCCGGCACCATAGGCCCTTAGCCTACCGTCCTGCTTACACAGACCAAACTCCACTGTGAAGAAGTAGCACTGGAAAAAAACAGGGTGCAACTTTGAAATCATCCCACACAGCAAGAAAGTAGCAATAGTCACCACAGAAGTTGTGTGCGTGTTTTTGTGTGTGTGGTAATGGTGGTTTTAGGGCGTCTGACCTGCAGCACAACACAATTAATCACTGAAATACACACTCACAGACCATGAGGTGTGATTACATCAACACTGTGATTACATCAGTGAATTCTTTGTGGGATATAAAAAGAAATTCACAAAAAAATGTTCAACTTTGGTGAACTCTGACACACCAACATGTTTCACAAACCGTCTCGCAATATGACATATGACAGTCAAATAAAACACATGCAGTCAAAGCGTGAACATGACAGCTTCTCTCAATAAAAAGTTTGTGATTCATCATAAAATCATGTTGTGTGATTTTTATAGTGTTACCCTGATCCAAGAACAAGGACGTGATTATAGAGTAAAGAATTATAGACTGTGAACAACGCTGTAGTGTGTGTGTGTGTGTCTGTGTTTTCTCACTGTAGCCAGTTTCTGTACAGCTTCATCTGAAGCACCCAGTGATGCTAAACCAATCTCTTGAGAGAACTCGGCGAAGCTGGGCTCAGCAAAGAGGGGGACGTGACCCAGAAGCTCATGGCACGTGTCTCTGTATCAAAACACACACACACACACACACACACACACACACACACAATTAAACAAAGAATTCATAATCAAAAAGTAGGATGACTGAAAAATAAATAAATTAAAGTGGTGTGTGTGTGCATGTGTGTGTGCGTGTATGTACTCACGGCTCAGGTGTATACAAAGGGTTGGAGCTGTGACGGACGTACTGAGTGCAGTGGAATACTCTGAAGGCCAGGCCTGCTAGAAAGTCTCTGGGGGAGAGGTACCCTGCTACTGGCCGAATGCTGAAACCTGTGCGCTCTACTCAAGCACACAAACACACACATCCCACCCCCACTCATTTTAACCAAGCTTAGATTCAAATAGCTGCACTGACATCGTCGTGTCATTAGATAAACTGCACCTAAGGACACCCCGGTATTGCCATGGCAGTTGCAGTATCGCTTACCTTTGAGGAAGTGTGAGACGTCGTCTAACTGCGGGATGTTGTCTTCGCTGTAGTTGCAGTGTTTGCTCAGCAGTGGGAGGTTCTTCAGATACTCTTTGCAGGCATGGCTGGGGTAAAGTTTGTTGAGCTCCCTGAACACCATGCCCCACGTACGGACCTCCTCTGCTGTGAAAGCTATGCGAGGAATTGGATCACCGCTGACAAACATAAGAAATCGGCTTATTGACTTAAATATTACTTCAATATACTATACAACACAAGAGGTTTGAGAGGCCAAATATAACAGGGAACCAAGAAATTAGCAAATTTAGTAGTAATTTAGTTTAACTATAGTTTAACTGTCAATAATTAGGGCCCGAGCACGCGGCTTGCGGTGAGGCCCTATTGAATTTCAAATGTTTCTCACGACGATTTTCCTATCCCCCCAAAGTCGGGTGTAAAATTTTGCATTTTGGGGGTCTCGCACATGGATGTATGCATATGGCTCTACAGCGCCACCTAGGTGTACGTTTTTGGCGGTGCCATTGACTTTTTGGCTAATTTTCAGGCAAAAGTGTTAGGCTATCATATACTTTGTCAGAGCTGTCTGAAACTTGTGGTTGTTAAGACCAATATTATGCACAATTCGGCTGCATAATTAATGAGGGGGCGGGGCAAAAGCGCTCTATAGTGCCCCTTAGAATTTTTCTTTGGAACAGCGCCGCCACAGTTTTGGACACAGAGGTACGAAACCTCAGCCGAATTGTAGAACATGGCAAGACCTACAAAAAAGTCTTTTGGAGCAATGGGCTACAATGAACAGGAAGCGAGATATTTAAGAATGAACATCACCATTTTTGCTGTTTCGGGCTGGTTGACAAGGGGTCATGTTTGAACGAACTCCTCCTAGGGATTTTATCCAATTCACTTCAAACTTGGTAGGAGTGTTCACATAGACTTCCTGAGTAAAATTTCTCAAAATGATGAATTTTCAGGAAACGGTGTGGGTGTGGCCATCCATAAAAAGATTCGAAGAAGAAATCGTCAGGAAGCACCTTCTCAGAGGTGACTTCTTGCGGTTATTAAGACCGATGTTATGCACATTTCGACGTGCGCACATGTGCGAGGGCTGCTTGCAGCTTTAATTCTTTTTGGTGCAGTCAGATTATTAAATTATTGAGAAGACTGCACCACAACCATGACTTCATGACCTATATTTTTTTATCAACCATCTTCAACAATTTGTTCTTTTCATTAATATGCAGATGACACTGTTACATATTCATGAAATTCTTATTAAATTAAAATTAAAAGCAATTTACAATCTGAATTTTCTCTGACTAAACAACTATCAGTCTCAGATTGTAAAAGCAGTTTGGTACTAAATCTGATCTCATTCATCTGCTGAGCTGGCTAAAGTAAATGTCAGTCCTCTTGTTCAATGAATTGCTGAGGAAACGAACTGTCTCACAGCTATTATTTCCTTGCTTCCTTATTGATTACTTTACCAACTCTTAAACACATCTTCAAGCTTTAAATATAGCTTACAGATAGGTCGGTCAGCGCAATAGCCAGGCTAAGTGTTTGAATAATTCTGTTAATTCTGTCGCTTCAAATGAAAGTGTCAGCTAAATGACTGAATGTAAATGTCAATATATAGCAGAATCAGATACATAACTATCGTTCATATTTTAAACATCAGAGAAGTAGTATCATTAGACTGGAATAACAAAATGACACAAAACAAGATGTCTTTGTACTTGTTCTGATTCTTTATTTTATCGTCCTGTCTTTCCTTTTCAAAGCTTATACCTTTCATTTCTCAATAGTATTGGTACGATTTTGTTTAGTTTGGCAATTGCTAATTAGTTTTTTTGTTATGTCAGTTTTGCAAATGAGGCATATGATATGTGCTGCAGTAGATCTGGTTTAGAGTTGTGGTAGAGCCCTGTTGGCTAAAGTGTGTTTCTTTGTCTTTTCTTTATTTTAGCCTGACTGTTAATATTATTGATCCCCTCAACTGAAGTATGTCACCCAAATGTTATACTTTAAAGCAAAATGAAACAATTTCAAATACATCACAGTCAAAGAAACTTACTGTTTGTAGCTCATAGCTAAGTCAGCAAAATATTTTCTTCTTTTGCGATATACGTTGTCTTTAAATCCCTGCAAAACAGTTCACTCTCAGTTTACATTTTCACAAATCCTTAAAGAACAGACATTTAAGAAGTATCTGTGTCCGTCCTACATACCGGATGATCTGCATCTAAGTCAGAGCCGTACATCAGAACTCTCTTCCCACACAAATCCAAGTCAGAGATCTTCTTAGGGAACCAGGGTACACCAGGCAAATCTGAAATACAATTCAGGTTTTTTCATGCAATCGTGATTTAACAGTAAGCCTGTCGGCTTAGATCAAGTCGAGAGGCTTATTTAGATTTGGACTGCTTTTAAGGAGAAATAGAAAAAAAAAAAATAGATTTAATCTGTTTATTCAAAAGTAAAGTAAGGCCTACCATCATCAGGATGGGCGGAGGTTTCAGATGGAGAAATCTCAATGATATCAGCATGCTTCCTCAGCTGCTGAGTCAGCTCTTTGAGCTGTTCGTTGTCGGTGTCACAATCAACAAAAATCTCAAAATCTGAATCCCTTCGTTTGGACTTGCGAGACTCAATGTGAATGAGGTTGACGTGTTTCTCCTGCACATAAAAGATGAACAAAACATATAGAAAAGCTTCCAAATGCAGTGAAACAACAACATCCAGAGAAAATCATTTCAGCAAAAAAAGATTCAGCAGTTTGTCTTTAACGTTAACTTGAACTTAAAACCCACCTGGAAAAGCTTAAGTACTTTGACAAGACCACCAACTTCATTTCTCAGCGAGAATATGATAGTTGCAACACATTTCTCAGCGCTGGTGGTCTTTCCAGTGGAGATGCTTCTGTTGTCCTGGTTCCCATCAATTTTACTGAATGTAACCTGATTAATTTAGAATAAAAACAAAACATTTAGACATATTGTATACTTGTACTATTTCTTTATGGCTTGAAATAAACAAATAAACATGTTTTTCAATGCTTACTACACAGCTTTGTTGTATATCTTATTCTGATTGGTCAATTCTTACATTCTACTGTCTGTTATTTATTTATAGCAGACCGCTGCTATGGACATATACACCCCTTCAAGACCATGCATCACCCTGATGAGGTTTATTTTGCAGTAATGAACGCTTCACTGTACATCATCCCTCACTTATTGACCTACAGCTGCACTCAGTGGTGAAATAAAGGTACTGTAAATGTATGCTGGCATAGGTTGAACTGCAGTTGACTTAAATGTGCATTAAATCATGTATTCCTACTGCAGCAGGAACAAACTGAGACTGAGCTCTGAGATTTGGTCTCATCTTGGTCTAAGCTTCTCAGAGAAATATTTGGTCCACTGTGTTCATAGTCATTAGCTTTCCCTGCTGTTTGGTGCTGTGCAGGTAATGTACAGTGAAAACAGTAGCAACACTCCATATAGCTGAGAGGAACTGCAGAGTTGGTGATAACTCTCTCAGTCTCTCAGTCATTCGATGCTTGTCAATATAGAAATACTGATTGACGCAGCTTCAAAATATTAATATTCAAATGAATAAAACATGTAACTATCTGCAACAACTGCAAATATATATGAAACATAAGCTAACTGAGAAACATTCCCCAATTTTACAAGACAAACACAACATAATACAAAACTCATGACCAAATACAGTGTATAATTGCAGTCGGACAAAATAAAACAGAAAGTTATATTGCCCAGGGCAAGTAAAATGCTACATCAAGCTGTTAAGTGTATCAACCCACTTGCTCAACTGGGAAATGATGATGAAATGATGATGATGATGAAGTTTAAGAAGTTAGAGTAATAATACAGGAGATTTTATCAATTAGACTAGGGATGGAACCCAATTTTTTTCCTACTGGGATTATATCCTAAAGGACATAACATAAATCGCTTTGAAAAAATCTTCATAAATATGGGAATACTACAAGCAAAGAGAGTGATAGCTCTGACGTGGAAAAATATTGGCAAACCAAGTATTACGCAACGGTTCAAAGAAGTGTCTTTATGTTTACCATTAGAAAAAATTACATGTACTTTAAAAGATAAACAAGAGATATTTCAGAAAATATGGGGGTGCTACATCCAGTATATTAAGAATAAAGATTTATCTGACTTACTGTGTGAAACAGGGACAGCATAATTATTCCCTGTACAGGACCACAATCATATGCTGCAACCTGAAGATTACTTTATAACACCTGTAAGAACTCTCATGGACTCAAGTGCTCTTATTAAATGTACCTAGTGTTTGTATATTGTTCGAATATGTATGTCTGTGTACTTTGTATATCTATGTAAAAACTATGTCAAAATTGGATTATTTCCATTAAACTGTAATCAAGCTGCCATAACAAAAGTAGACAGCATCTTGCTTGCGTGGCAGCTAAGAGTCTGTTGTTATTTCATAACCTTTGTTATAGATGGGTCGTGTCATGTTTGTGCCAACATTTCTGTCAAAATGATTTTGCTGCCTTTGAGGACATTAACCTGTTCTCCCACCCTGTCTCTGTTCATGTTGGACACACAGTTAGAACTTATTGAAATGTGACGACACTCCTTATACAGGGGTTTGAAAAAATCTCCTCAGATAAGGCATCCTACCAAAAGGAATTTCATATTATTTGGCTCTAAATGTGAGCAAACATCAACCATTACCGAGAGTCATCTCCATCATGGAAGCAGTTTGTAGATGCTGGATGAAAGCAGCAGCCCTCACTTCTTGCCTTGGTAACGCTACTGTTTGTATGATTCAATCTAATCAATCAAAGTGATGCAGGGTCCTCTAACAGTTATGATACTCTACTGTTCTAAATTTGAGTTTTATACCTTTTCTCTATCTCATTATTTGCAGTTACAAGGGTGTTGGGTGGTGCAACAGATGATGTGACCTGTGCTATTCTGAATTTAAAACACTAAAAAGCATCTTTGGCAAATTCTTCATGACTTTTCTTCACTTTTGTTTGGTTGCAAAAAAGAAATAACATAAAAACATTTTTTTTGCTTTGCCAACACAGCTGAGAAGAGCCACAAAACATGACAAAAATATACATATTTGATTGGGTTCATCAGTTTTTAGTGGTCTTTTTCAGTAAATCTCAGACACCAGATGTTTGATTTTTAAATTTTAATATGAAAACATTTTCTGTCGAAGCAGCTCTTAGCTTTCATGTAAAACATATATTATATATACTATATAATTGTAAGTCATATAATACATCTTTTAGAAATTAATTTTGTCTTATTTTAGTCAAAATTACAATGCTGAATTGTCTTTGTTGCATATTGTAGAAAAAGGACAACTGAAATTAAAATGCATTTGTAAGATGCTGTGTAAGTCACTTTTCTTGTGAAATATATATATATAAAATACCTATTATAAAGAAATATTTTAAACATTATTGTGTGATAGAGCTAAATCAAATCTTTCATAAAGCAGTGACATCACTGCTCAAGTTTGTTGACGGTGTCTCTCTTTCCATCTGCTCAGCTGCTGTCAACAGATGTCAACATCAAGCTCTGTCCAGCTGAGATGACAAAGAGAATTTCTGAATTTCCCCACGACCAAAAAACATTTTGACACTATTGTTAACTACAAAATGGGATCACTAAGTGTGAATAATGTTTGATCTCAAATAAATTAGAAATAATTTGACACCTTTGAGGTGAGGTCCAGCGATCAAACAACTCTCCAATCAAGGTGACATCGACTTAAAGCTGCTACTATAACTGTCCATTCTTCTTTCAGGTGGAGCTTTTCAAAGAAACACAGAACACGCACATCATTAGTGCTACGTACCTCATTGTTGAGCGGCTTCGCCTCAGAGTTTACGGAGTCAAAAGAACTTCCTCTGTGTGGCCCCTGTTCAGCAGACTTCTGGGCATACATGCCTGTCTCTAGATCAGTAGTAAAAATGTAATAATTATCAGCTACAGCTAAGCTTGGAACTAAGTGACTTTGAATTCTATGAAAGGAACCTCTCAGCAGTAGATGACTTTGACTTTAAGATGAGCTACAGTACAAGCTGCCATCTGCACACAGAGCAAATTGCTGTGGTATTTATGACGCTGTAGTGGAGGGGAGGGCGCATGAAAAGAGGAAGCAGCCATTTCTTTCAGCTGGAGGGAGATGAGGAAGGGTCATGATTAACGTCATGGCCGACTTGTATACAGATATACCATAGAGGAGGAACCAAAAATTGATTTATAAGATGCCACAGAGTACTCAATTATTTGTCAGTATAGTTCCAATTGTTATGGAATTTCCTATCCTTAGGTTACATGAGGTCATGTGTGGGCCTTGAGGTAGTATTAGTTTGGCTTTGATTGGGAACAGTAGGTGCCGGTCTATCTCAACACTGTGGTGGTCAGGGTCGAAGAGACCTATTGCTGCCTTCCTAGTCAAAATAGATAGCTTGCCGTTGACGTTCCAATCTGCGTAAACAGACATCTGTGTCTCCAGACTAGAATATGCTGACAATAAAACCTGCATGGGTATAGTATTTATGTTGTTATCTGTAGAGGTTTAAAGTCTATACACCAGGATGAGTTTGGCAGAATGTGAGACCGACTCAGGCACTTCTGATGAACTTTGAGAGTGTCTCTAATTCTCCTTGATCAAGCGTCAATCTATAACTGTAACTGTACCTGTCAATCAAAGCGACCAGGCTTTAATTCTGAATAACGTTAAGCCTTAATATAATTTGAACAGATGAGTTGTATATAAATTCACCCTCAGTACAGTTGTCATGAACAGGGAAATTAGCTATAGAGACCAAAAGTGTTTTTGTCCCAGGCTGTGTTGTGTTTATTTCTGCTGTGAAGTTGGACATTTTAACATGGGTACTTATGGAGTGGTTGCCGCTTAGTCAGAACACACCCATTTCCCTAAAGGCACATTGCTGCGAAAATAACTAATGCATGTACACTGGTCCAACCTTGTATTTTATGCTTAGGTAAGGCAAAATGTGGCACTGATACAGTACCCTTAACAATAGTTAGTAATGGTTAGTAATAATAAACCTCGGGATAAGGGGCTGTTCGACGTTTTTTTGGAATACTGGGAAAAATGGACCATCACCAATGCTGTAGTTGTCGCATGTCAGTGCCAATACAACTTGTTTGCAATAATTCTAATGTCAGTTTTCTTTTTCGTTGCAGGTTTTGTTTCCAATGGCCAATTTCATTCTTCGATGACAAAAGAGTTACTGTGGTGTGTTTAGGCTGGGGGTTGGGCTCCATGTGCTCTCTTTGCAGAGAGTAGCAGAGAGTTTGTTGTGGAGCTGACTGCGCACACCTGAATCAGATCATCATCGTCTCGAGCAGTATTTAGAGGCTGAAGAGCCTTCCACCACCCTCGTTCCCGGCTCTATCCCCCCCCCCCCCCAGCATCTCCTCTCTGCCACGGTCGTCAGAGTGTCCAGCTCAGCATCATCGCTCTCCTGACCAGTTTGTTTAGTCTGTTGGTGTCTGCGATCTTCAGCCCACTGCCCCAGCATGTGACAGCAAAGAAGATCTCACTGGCTACAACAAGACTCATAAAACATCCTCAGCATTGTCCGGTAGATGTTAAAAGACCTCAGCCTCCTTAGGAAAAAGAGACGGCTTTGGCCCTTTTTGTAGACAGCCTGCTGTGTTCTAGTCCAGTCCAATTTTTTATTCAAGTACACCCCCAGGTACTTATACTCCTCAACACTATCCACCAGGGACCCCCCTGGATGGAAACGGGGGTCACTGGTTGTTTCACTCTCCTCAGATCCCCTATTAGTTCCTCGTCTTTGTCACATTGAGCTGCAAATGGTTCAGCTCAGTCCAAGTGACAAAGTTGCCCACAACAGTCCTGTATTCACCATCATCACCTTTTTCAATACAACCTAAATGATCAGAGAACCTCTGAAGGTGGCGGATTTGGTGCAATAGTTGAAATCTGAGGTGAAAATGGTGAAGAGGAGGGGAGAGAACAGTCCCCTGTGGGGCCCCAGTGTTACTGACCACCCTCGGACACGTTCTGTAAGTGTACTGACCATCAGGTAGTCAACAGGCGCTCCACCTGCATTGCAGTCATCTTCTCCACCCATGTAGAGTCGGATAGTGTTAAAAGCACTAGAGAGTCAAAGAACATGATTCTCGCAGTGCTCGCCAGCTTGTCCAGACGAGAGTAGAGTCTGTTCAGCAGGTAGATGATGCGATCCTCAACTCCCCCGTCGGGGTGGTAGGCAAAAACTATAATGGCTCATTGAAGGGCCTGACCACAGGTTTTAGCTGCTCCAGGACGAGCCTCTTTAGGTCTTCATTATGTGGATGTCAAGGATACCGTTCTGTAGTCCTGAGGGCCGCTGGGACGCGGCGTCTTTGGCACAGGAACAAGGCAGGACATGTTCTTGGCAGCCGTCAATACTGCCCACAACCCTGGCAAACGCTGCAGATCCAGCCAAACGTTCGAACCCTGCACCAATTGTTTGAAGCTGATCAGCTGGGGGAAAAAGTGAGCCAGTTCTTCACCAGGACTTTTTCGGTGACCCTGTGGTGATGTCATGGACCGTGGATCGCAGGATGGCAAATGCTCTGGACACGACACGGTAAGATGTACGCTTGCCATCCAGAAAAGGAAGACCAAAACCTCCAGGTCATGACCCCAGCCGTAGTCTAATGTAGAGCGAAGGAGCCGGATAAGGTGGACAACAGTTGGTCTTGAAAGGTGGAAGTCTGGGCGCAGTTCACTCTCACCATCAAATAGATGACCAGACGGGGACATGGACGGTTCAGGCGACAGTACTGGGATGGGTGACCACGCTGTAAAGAATAATTAAAACTGATAAACATGGTGTCATGAAATGATGTGTATTTAAGGTTATGACAATACACTCACACTCGTTGGGTAATTACCATCATTAAAAAATTATATTATATTGATAAAGTGATGACAAAAGCCTTTCTTGTTTATCAATGATGATTGTTTTGTAAATCATCTACTTTTAAAGCCCCAGGTTGTTACTTTTTATTTTATTGAAGAAAAGAAAAAAGATTTTGTATTGCACTTGTTTTTAGCACATTTTTTATCTATATATTTTTTATATTTTCAAATATTGAGCTCATATATAGTTGTATGTGGCCCCTGGACCAAAATGAGTTTGACACCCCTGGTCTACACAATCATAATGTTTTATAGTGAAAAGGATCCGCACAGACACAGAGCCTGTATTTAGACTGTTTCCAGCCAGTCCAACCACACCTTATACACTCTTTACTGTTGACACATTAACCTCATTTGTGGCAGCAAAGAATTTCTTTTTATTCTCTCATGGTCTTATTTTGAGTTCCCATGAGGAGGAGCCTCCCTATCATCCATGTGAATGATTTTAAAATGGTTCAGTGCTGAAAGGGCATAGCATAATAAAATAATGTGTGGTTACAGAATGACCCTGGCCTGTACAGAGACCATAACAGCAGTATGCACATTGGACACAATACCTCTAAATGCTACACAAAGGCCTGGCTCTGTAATTTTATTTAAAAGAGGCCGATGGATCACACTCTAAGATTGGTTTTCATTAAGCTCCTCAAAGGAGCAGACTGCACCAAGGTCAGATTTAACTCTCAGAAAATCCTGGCTGCCGATAACTTTTACTAGTGAACCTGCATCAGTGATTGCCTGTTGAAGGTCAGATCGGCTGTAAATGGGTTTAAATATGCCAGGTCTCATATGAGGCCTGCTAGGAACAGGCTACTGTTTCAGACAAAATTAAAGAACCAAGAGAGGACTTCCTGTCTCTTGCTACAATTATAATTAGTCGTCATAGATGGATTACAGTGGGCAAAGTGGGCATGTGCCCAGGCCATTGCCCTTGGGCCTTACATTTCTTTTAGCTGGGGAAATTATGCATAGGACTTGGGAATAGAGAACAATGTAAAAATATTATCTGTGTCAGTTAAATCATTTGCTAAGTGGAATTGAAGTAATGCAAACTTGTCAACCAGTTCCAGTTAGAGTGAAGTCGAGCGAAGACCGAGAGCTCACAAATTCACTTTGTTAAAAGAATTTTCAAATTACCCTTTAATAAGAAGACTGGATTTGAAGTATCAAAGTTTAAGTTGGATTTATTATTCTTGTACAAGAAGGAGAATTAACAGTGCAAAACACAAAGGGGGTTGCAGAGAAGACAGGCTCCTAGAAAGCCTCGACATTTAGTTCTTATTCACTCGAAAATGGGCTGTTTCGGACACCTCCCCATAGATACAGATGGCATCATAACGTCTTTCTCAGTTTTCTAGTCAGCAGAATTACATGTTTAAAGGACACCTCCCTGACCTGGCTCCGACCCTTGTTCTGTTTGACTCTCCTCAACTTATACATACCGTTCAACCTCTCTCTTTCTCAAGACATGTAAGAAAACACACATTATTGATTTAAAAACATCTGAACCCAGTATAATCCTAATTTTATTAACACACTTCAATTTTTTTTGTCACTTATCATACATACAATTAGTTCACTTAAGGTCCAGTGTGTAAGATTTAGTGCACCTAGCAGGCAACCAACTGCCATCTGCATACTCTCCCACACCTCACCCTCTCCATCCAAACATGAGAAACACTCACATAAAAAGCAAATGGCCATATGTAGAGCCAGTGTTTGGTTTGACTGTTTGGGCTACTGTAGAAAATGGAGGTCTCCATGGAAGAGGACCCACTCTTGTGGATATGAATGGCCCATTATAAGCCATTGCCCTTGGGCCTTACATTTCTTTTGCTGGGGAAAATTATATGCATAAGAACAATGTAAAATATATCTGTGCTTGTGCAAGGTTGTGTAATGAAGTCAGTTCAATCATTTGCTGAGTGAAAAATAAGTAATGCCGACTTGTCAACCAGTTCCAGTTAGAGTGAGTCAGCCAAGCGAAGACCGAGAGCTCACAAATTCACTTTATTAAAAGACCATTTAATAAGGAAGACTGGATTTGAAGTATCAAAGTTTAAGTTGAATTTTATTCTTGTACAAGAAGGAGCGTTTAACAGTGCAACACAGAGAATCAGGCCTCCAGAAGAGCCTCGACAATTGTTCTTATTCCCTCGAAAACGGGCTGTCTCGGACACCTCCCCATAGTACAGATGGCATCAAACGTCTTTCTCCGTTCTCTAGTCAGCAGAATTACATGTTTAAAGGACACCTCCCTGACCTGGTTCCGACCCTTGTTCTCTTCTGAACTTCCTCAACTTATTTTCACAGTTGCATCACATTTTACCAATACTTTCAGACACATTACCCCTAAAGAGCATCTTTGTTCAGCTACCAAACTATTCAAACTAACTGAATGTTTCTCTTGCAGGCCTGGTCTCCAATCAGTCCCCACCGGGGCAACACAGAACCTGCACACACATACACTGTTAACACAATAGTCACACCGTTTCAATAAAGGATTCACTGCTTTGGTTGTGCCTCATTCTATAATATATCTACTCATTGTGATATGAAATTCACATGACTATGAAAGGTAAGTAATGAGACAACCTTCATTACATCTGTCTTCATATACAGGTGTCTGTTTTATAGAAATGAGCCGAAATGTCTTTTTCATCATTCTCATGTATTTAGTTGCAATTGGACTGCAGAGGAAGTTTGGCCAAGTGCTAGAGTGTGTGGTCATGATGATGATGGATGTGCCAAAACAGTTACTCAAACATCCACTTGAGGCTGGCTCCAGAGGTAAGTCAGTCTCCATAAGTCTCCATGTTAAAATATCCAAGCAGAAATAAATCTTTACAACCTGGTACAAAATAGTTTTGGTCTTTGTAGCTAATTTCCCCCTTCATGACAACTGTACTGAGGGTAAATTTATATAGAACTCACCTTTTCAAATTAATTTAAGGCTTAAGTTATGCAGAATTAAATTAATTAAATTAACCAACCTTGGCCACTCTATTTAACAGGTGGGTGCCATTACAGATGGCTTGTTTGAATGCTGAGGCGTCATTCAGCTCCCATAGCTATGCTGCACGTCTCTGCCCATTTTTAGATAGTCTGGAGTTGGCAGAGGCAGGACTGCCAGGATGGCGACAATCAGAGGCACCACACTGAGTTTGATGTTAGAGCAGATATCCATTAGTCCATTTTTTTTTTTTTTGGCCCCGAGGCTAAATTGTCAGAGATAAGGTTCAAAGATTGCTCAAGATAGGCTATATTACTAACTTTGACTTTAAAACACTTCAAAATAAGAGCATCCATTACTCATAGTTGACAATTAAACCAGTAGAATTTATGTGGTCTACCCCCACTGCCAGTGATACAAAACATACGTCATGCCTGTGCTTCCTCACCCACATCATCGTGTGAGAGAAAACCACTCAGCCATATCATCGGCCTCAGTCGTGGTGTGCTAGGCTTTGTTTCACTCTGTTGGGAATCAACGTCCCATTTCATTTAAATTAATGTGTATTAATTTGTAAAAGGAACCAAGATGTACAAACTTAAAACAGAGTTTATAAGCATGTCTGACATGTGAGCGTAGATGTAGATGAAAGCAGCCACAAATCCTGAACTATCCCATCAGAATGTCTGATTCACTCATTAGTCTGTTTTAACAATAGAGGAAACCTCGTTATTTTCACCCCTGAAGTTGCTACTGATGGTAAGAGCTTGTAAACATGTTGGTTGCTCATAACTGCAACATCATGAACGCACTATGCAGTCTTCAGTACATTCATGAGTCACACACTAAGCTCTTAGAACTACCTTGGTATTACTGCAGTACGTGCAAAGGCAACTTATGAAGGGATTACCAATGCAACATAACATCAGATCACACTACAACAGTCCTCAGTGTTGCCTGCACTTATACAAATTCTACTATCTGTGATGGCAAAAATAATATTATTGAACTGATTATGTGCAAGCCAGGTTTGCTTTCTCAGCCCTCTAGCCTGCACCTGAAATTATGCCACATAAAAACTTCTGAAGGTTGATGAAAAACTGTTGCATTTTCTATAGGGTTCATGACTTTGAGGTTGCCAGGTGGTAAAATAGAAAATTATTAATAAATGGTCAAAAGTTTCATTTTCAAATGAATCAGCAGTTCGGCAGTAACTGTGATGTGGTGGTAGTATTGGACCCAAAAATGCAGAGGAGCTGAGTCGTCAATAAACAGCCGTTTATTAGACAAGGGAAAATGGTGGGGAGGTGTCACGGAAGCCAGGAAGGCAGGGAGGCAGGCAAGCTCAC
>NC_040018.1:7770557-7771292 GCF_000972845.2 Larimichthys crocea
CGCTCTGAGGGAGAAACACTTTTTCTTTTCTCTGATATTATTTTGATGGAAAGACAAGCAAGAGGCAAAAAGACTTTTTCCTGGAGGCTATGCCAATTAAGAATTCAGGAAACTATGGAGGCAAAAAAGCAGAAAACTTGGGGTGTGAAAATTACCGAACTCAGTAGCTTCTCGACGCAGATGTCTCCTGGAGGCATGAGCTCACCTTGGAAGCTTGGAGTTCAGGTTGACAGTGCACATACCTTGCCAGGTGCAATTATGCAGGTTTTAGTTTAAATAAGTTTGAATATCAAGTAGCCCTGTTTTGGAAACGTCACATGAAGTTACGGCTGCCAAATTTGAATGGACTGTAAACAAAAAAATGTTGGACTGATTACCTTTTTAGAGTGATTTTACCATAAATCCATATCCTTTGAAACAATCACAACCAAAGAAATACAATAAAGATCATGAGACATAGACTCACAAATGAGCTCAACAATGCACCAACACAGGTTTGTGCTGTCACTGAACACCAACACTGCAGTAGTTTGACACCATGTGTGGTGTGTTTAGGCTGGGGGTTGGGCTCCATGTGCTCTCTTTGCAGAGATGGGTGTGGTTTGCTGTGGAGCTGACTGCGCACACCTGAATCAGATCATCATCGTCTCGAGCAGTATTTAGAGGCTGGCCTCCTGCATGCTGCTGCCAGATTGTCACCGCATCTTGGTAGACCATCCAGGCTCCTAGAGAAGT